>NC_084613.1:51872949-52035449 GCF_033978795.1 Nerophis ophidion
AATACATGAAAATTGCCACATTTTGCTTAAAAAAAAAAAAAATCTTTAGTTACTTCTTGTTTTGGTTTGCACTTAATATTTTTTAGCCATCACCACAAAACAATATAAGACGTATTATTTTATTAAACTCATGCCTGGGCTTTATATAATATTAACCTTAATAATATGATTAATTTAGCAAAAACAGTTATCACATAATCTTGTATGATTAATAAACAAGTTCACAAAACCCTGTGGACATTTACAGAAGTCACAACAGTTGCAAAATTGTTTGAATTGGATTAATACAACAGAATAAACATGGTCTCGAATCACCAGACTTGGACGATGTTGATTCAGTTGTTTAATTCTGTACATAAAAAAAAAAATAGGTAACAGACCGGACATTAACTATAGTCATTTCAAATGCCAACTTTCTGGTTTTGAAAACACAAAACAAAATCAAAAAAATTAATTGTGGTGGTCAGTAACAGTTTAATTTTTAGATCAAGCAGAGTGGAAAAATGTTGGTATCCCTAATTTCAGTTTGTATTCAAACAATTGTTTTTTGGGAATTTTGACATATACAGTCCAGAGCATGTGTTCTTTTTTCTCCCCTAAACAAGTAACCAACACAAGTTAAAATTAAATACAAATAATAAACCCACCCAAACTGCATCAGTCAAATAATGACAGGCTAATATTGACATGACAGGCTGCTGTACTCCTGAATGCCCCCAACACGGTGCAGTAATACACAAAAGTAGAAAAAAAGGTTCTTCAATTATTTACCTTTCGATTACTTTTCAATCGTGGTTAAATTTGAGATCAGTCTCTTTTATATATTTTAGGAAACCACCCCATACTTTCTGAAACTTCACAGAACAATCGTTAAATGTTAATCGTTAAAAAACAAATTTTCTTCAGTTTGAGAAAATACAAAACATCAATCCAGCAGGTGTGGCAATTAGACACTGTTGCTATCCAATTTAACACAATGAGTCTTCTCGCCAACAAAGTAGTAAATGCGACACAATTCTTTATGGATTTGCTAAGGGTAGATGAGCTACACAAAAAAATTCTCTCAGAGGATTTGGTTCAATCTTTTTGCCAATTACCATAGAAAAAGTTTACATTTTTAGTCCAATACCTGCACAGGGATGGCCAAAGCCAAAACATACAGTATGTAATAAGTTATCTGGAGACTGTTGACACACATCACATAATACCGATATTCCATCATACATCTTAGCCAGTCAGACCTTGGTATTAGAAGTACAATGTGTTAGCTGGCATTGAATAAGGCTTTGTCCAGCACAAATAGAAGACTTTATGAACTCTCTGTCCAGCTCTCCTTAGATTCACTCCTAAGCCACCCTCTTAAAGTGACATAAGTGAACTCAGAGACTCAGGGTGTCTCAAAGTAATCATATATTTTGACGTCTGGAATCCCTCATTTCTGAGGAAATTATGGAATCATTAAAAAAACAAAACAAAAACACTCTAACACACCATTAGTACTTTGTTACACGACCTCTGGCTTTTAAAACAGACGGCAGTCTCTGTGGCATGGAATTAATGAATTCATTAAGTTATTCATCAATCCTTCAACTTTCTCTGATTTCTGCTGTCGGATCAGCTTTGCAGGATGGAAACTTATTTTTCTTTCGATTTCTGCCACAGATTTTCAATTGAATTGAGATCTGAACTGTTTGCAGGCCAGGATATTGACCTTATGTATCTTGGTTAAAGAAAAGTTTTTGCAATTTTTGCTCCATGGTAAGATACATTATAATCTTGAAAAATGATGTCATCATTCCCAATCATTCATTAATGAAATACCAAAAGTTTCCAAAATGTCAATATAAACTTGTGCATTCATTGAAGATATAATGACAGTCGTGTGAGGACTGGTGGGCATTGTGATGCCGGGTTCGATTCCCTCGAGGATGCGTTGATGTGAACACAACAAAGGTAGGATCTTAAAATATTTATTTAACAAAAAGAGAGCTCTTAACAGAAATACTGGAGCTAATAAAAAGGCAAGCTAAAAACACTAGTATGAAAACTAGGAAATACGAACAGAAAACTAAACTTGGCATGAAAGCACAAACGAGAAAACAAATCATCAGTATGAAAACCTGGAATAATCAAGTGGCATAGCGTGAGAGCTAGCGAGAATAAACATAGAAAAAGTAGCAGTCGTCACTTGTTGCATGAGAGCAATTTGTGAACCCAGGAAGAAATGAACAAAGAGGCTGTCTTAAATAGGAGGGTGATTAGACAAAACAGGTGTGTGTGGACCGGGATTGGCAGGTGGACTGATGAGTTACCATGGTGACAGGCTAAACAGGAAATAAACAGTCACTTGACGGAGAGTGATACCAGAAAGGAAAAATAACTAATATGTGTAGATCCGAGCAGCGGATCGCAACAAGTCGTCCCTCCAGTGCCATTACTTGACATGCAGCCCTAAATAATCAATGACTGTGGAAAAGTGCAATGCTTTCTTCAGGGAGTCATCTTCATAAATCTCATTGGAACAATATTAAACAAAAGTTCCAGCATTATCTTCACCTTGCCCAATGTAGATTTGTGATTCATCACTGAATATGAATTTCATCCAGTCATCTATAGTTCATGACTGCTTACTCTAAGCCTATTGTAACGTTGTTTTATATGTTTAAATCTTAATGACAGCATTTTCTGTTTTTAAATGTCATTTCCTTTCTCATTTCTAGGAAAATTTATTTTCCTAGAATGAGTGATTCCATAACCTTTTCACTCTGCTTGATATAAAAAATAAATTGACTGTCACAATGTATATTCTTGATTTATTTTAGATTTTCTTAAAGCCAAAAAATTGCACTTTGAAATTGCTGTAGTTCCGTGTCATGTATGTTACGTACCTTTTTTTTTGACAAAATAAACTAAATAAATTCATGGAAATTCTAATCTGTATTACATCCTAACTTTATGCTCCCTCTAAGGCTTCTGGCACAGAATCTAAGCCCAAAAGAAAGCAACTTAGCATCAGAGAAGATTTAGACTTAGACAAACTTTAATGATTCACAAGGGAAATTTTGGATCATTAGAAAAAAAGGTGAACTTCCTCATTGCTATGCTAAAAGAAGGTAGCTAAGCTACGAGCTGTCATTACAAAATTAATCAGAGAGCTGGTCTTGAACTGGGTAAGAAGTTACTTAAACAAAAGGAAGCAATATCTGAAGCTTTTGGCGAGCACACATCTACAACGCTAAATATATCCTAAGGCATACCGCTGGGATCAACACTGGGACCAACATTTTTTTCAATATCCATATAAAGAACACTTGTAAGGTTACAAAAGACTTACAGTTAGTATTATTATAGACAATACAACTGCATTCTGTTCAGGAGAAAACATACAGAAGGTAATACAAATAATAACAGAATAAATGAATACATTAGAGAGATAATTTAACAAAAACAGACTATCCTTGAACCTCAATAAAACTAAAATAATACTTTTCGGTAACAGTCGAACAGAAAATCGATCAAAAATACAAATAGACGGCATAGACATTGAAAGTGTAAAATAAATAACTTTTCGGGGGCGTAACAATTTATGATACACTAAACTGAAAATATCATATAAAATATACAACATAAGGTGGCAATCAATACGTCCATAATTTATAAAGCAAAATATATATTGGACAAAAATATCACTCCATATTCTTTACTGCCCGCTGGTGTTACCATATAAGAGTTATTGTGCAGAAATTTGGGGAAATAACTACAAAGTACACTTCATTCATTAACTGTGTTACAAAAGACGTGAGTTAGATTGATACATAATGTTGGATATGAAGAACATTCAAACCCTTTGTTTATTGAATTAAAAATATTGAAATTCCACAATATAGTGAATAAGCCAACTGCTACATTTATGTACAAAACAAACTATAACCTGCTTCCCAAAAACATGCAGCAATTCTTCTCAACAAAAGAGGACAAATACAATTCCAGAGAAAATTGTAACTTAGAGCATTTATATGCATGTACAACCCACTTTTGTAAATCAGGAATGTGGAATTAAATTATGGAATGGATTAAGTAAATAAATCATATCATGATCCAGTTTAAGAAACTGTTCAAACTGAAAGTGTTTACAAAGTACTAAGAAGAGAAATCCAGTTTCGATTTATTGATAATCCTATTTGTCTCACTATATGATAATATATATATATATATATATATATATATATATATATATATATATATATATATATATATATATATAGTGCGTTTTTTTTTTAACCCAGATTAATCACACTTTTAAATATGGATTAATTATGATTTATCACAGGTTATGACCTGCTTGCATTATTTAATTACCTTTAAAAAATCCCTATATATGGACACAAATACAATTTTATTGTGTAAATGTCACCAAAAACCTTTAAAATATGTATTACTTAGTGTTGGGAAGCAATTAAAAAGAACTATTAATTAATTTAATCTGTTATTGATCTAATGTTTTTTTTAAGCCTAAAAATATGTCGACAACCCCCTTAATTGGAGGTAGTTTAATTTTCAAGTTCATCATCTTATTAGATTGATATATAACCAAAAAAGGTGGCTTCATGAAGTCATGTATTGTTTTTAAAACGATGCAGTCTTAGCCATTTACAAAAATAAAACATCAGGTTCATATAAAATGTCGAAGTTAGCACATCCAAAACCCATTTTCTGAGAAATAAAAAAGAAAGAACTAGACGCTGAACTTGTTGCTCTTTGCAGCCTTTCAGGTAAAAATCTGCGGTGAAGGTAAAAGAGTGTGATTAATCTGTGTATATACATGGTTAATGCAATATTTGGTAACACTTTTGGATGGGGAACATATTCACCATTAATTAGTTGCTTATTAACATGCTAATTAGTAGCATATTGACTCCGTATTAATCATTATTAAGTACTTATTAATGCCTTATTCTGCATGACTTTATTAAACAACAAGTAAGCCATTAACTAAGAGTCTTTCCTCAATAACCTCAGAATTATTGCTTATTAGTAACTCTAACCCTATACCCTAAACCCTGTGTCAAACTCTGGCTCGCGGGCTAAATTTGGCTCGCCGTGTAATTTCATTTGGCCCTTGAGGTAATATCAAATTAAGATTAGAGCTGGCCCGCCGGTGTTATACAGGGGCGGTGCAGCTGTAACAACGCGTTTGCCAACCCTCACGAGTTACCCGAGAGACTCCCGAATTTCACTGCCCCTCCCGAAAATCTCCCGGGGCAACAATTCTTCCGAATTTCTACCTATTTCCACCCGGACAACAGTATTGGGTGCGTGCCTCAAAGCCACTGCCTGTAGCGTCCTCTACAACCTGTCGTCACGTCCGCTTTTCCGCCATACAAATAACGTGCTGGCCCAGTCACATAATATATGCGGCTTTAACACACACGAATGAATGCCAAACATACTTGGTCAACAGCCATAAAGGTCACACTGAGGGTGGCCGTATAAACGACTAAAACTGTTACAAATACGTGCCACACTGTGAAGACACACCAAGCAAGAAGGACAAACACGTTTCGGGAGAACATCTGCACCGTAACACACGTAATACCCAGAACCCTTTGCAGCACTAACTCTTCCTGGACGCGACAATATACACCCCCGCTACCACCAAACCCATCCCCCCAATTTTTATTCAAATTTTATTTGATATGCCATTGATATTTTTTTATTATTATTGATAGGTTGATTGGCTACACTAAATTGGCCCTAGTGTGTGAATGTGAGTGTGAATGTTGTCTGTCTATCTGTGTTGGCCCTGTGATGAAGTGGCGACTTGTCCAGGGTGTATAATGCCTTCCGCCCGAATGCAGCTGAGGTTGGCTCCAGCGACCCTAGAAGGGTCAAGCAGTAGAAAATGGATGGATGGATAATTTGAAACTCGACTTTTGCATGCCACTAAAGTTATATAAGCCTTGCTTGTTCAATGCTCAATGCAAAACTTGTTTGGATCCCTCTTAATAGGTTAATTTGTTCAATCTTGGCCCGCGGCTTTGTTCATTTTGAAATTTTGGCCCACTCTGTATCTGAGTTTGACACCCCTGCCCTAAACCTTATTTGTTCCCCTAGTGTCCAAACAACTTTAAATTAAGTCTTGCTACTTAGAATATGTTCCCCATACTAAAGTGTTACCCAATATTTTTTTGTTTTTAATCCCATTAACGTTATTTTTGACAGTCCTAATATTTTAGAATTGTCTTATTTGTGAGCTTGTGTGTGTGCTTGTGTGAGTGTGTATTTGGGGGACTAGGTGTTGTTCTTTTGACATTAAAAAAGTACAAAAGTGAAGACCTGAGAGAGGTCACTAACTTTGGGTGGCAGAAAATGACCAACCGGCATACTTGAAGCTGATTGAGAGAAGGGAGTCCACTAACAGGAGCACATGGATGCTCAGGTATGAGTCCCATTGACTGCAGCCACTGACAGCATCTCCATGGGTGGGATCTTCTGTGTTTACTTTTACTTGTGGACTCAGAGGACTCAATTAAAACCCTCATGTGTCATAACTGACAAGCACTAAACAATATACTTGGATTGAAACCTGCTGCCAATATAAGGAATTCACTGATAGATTGCAGTGGCATAAATTCAATTAGGGCGACAGCAACGAGGCATTGTTGGTATCCGGGCAGCCTCCGAAGCAGCCGAATGTGATTAGGCCGATTACCTCCATGACTGAATTGACAAAACGTGTCCAAGGGGAGAAGTAGGAAACGCTTCATAAAGAAACTTTTGAGGCCGACTGACAGCGGCCTGTGAGTGAGCATCGATTTATGGATGAAGGCACAAAAAGGAAAGTTCCCAGTGTTCATTGGAGGCCAGTGAATCCAAAATGAACTCTTTTTATGAGGCTGACTTTGCCTCGGTGTTGGCGCGAGCACAAAGCCGCCAACAAAAGGGCGGCAGTAAAGGGGGAGTTGCGACAAGATAGCAGCACAAAGAGAGAATCAACTTTCATGTGGCTCAATGCAGGCAGGAGTCCGGCCCAGCTGTTTTAAATGGCGACACATTGACAGGAGGGCAGGCTATTTTTAATCGCGTGCACTTCGTCTTTCAGACGCGCTCACACAACTCCCCTTTCATCGAGGCTCGTCGCTAACCTGCTGTGACCTGCATTCAAGGCTGCGTCAGGGTCGCCTGCACAATAGTAGCTGAGGAGAAAAGGAGGGGTTAGAGGGATGTCTGCAGCTGGATGTCCAAGTCAAAAGATTATAATTCCCGCGCACCTCTGAAATGGATCGTTTGTACAGGAAAAACATTTGGTGTAGTGCTACAGTTTGTTACATTTCAAGTGAAGAATGGCAGTAATGGCTCTGCAAACAGCCACACAAAGAATGTACAAACACAACGGAAAACAAAGGGCTCTTATAACAGGGCTTGGGATCTCGATGAAAAATTCAAACAATATTAAATGGGGAGTGTCAACAGCAGACACACTTGTGCTGAGGGCCCTTCAAACAGACCGAGTAACTCAGCACACACATTACGCCGCCACAGTTCAGCCTCTTAGCGTAATGATGATGGCGGCTTTAACCAGGCCACAGCTTTTTAAAACCCGCATGCAGAAAAGGAGGGGCTAGGAGACGCTCTGTCCGGGCATGTCATTTACCTGCAAGTCAACGTCACGGGTCACCTGGATTCTTTGTGACCCTTCCCTCCCTGGTGACCACTTCACCAGGAGTCGCTCCCCTGAAAGACGCAGATTAAGATATCAGTGGCCGGGGATTCCGAGCGTTCTACCGCACAACACGGTGCAGTAATTCCTCCTGACAGGGAAGCTTTAACGCCAGGCCTCATATTTTCACATCCATCAGTGATCCCTCATCCGAGGCAGCCGGAAAAAGAAACAACTCACATAAATATGCGGACCCCACGGGCCGGCAGGGGAACACGTGCATCAGGCAGGATAATAATGTGATGATTGATTTCCAATAATCAAACACGTGGGATGACATGCAAATTTAATTGAATGACGGTTAGGATGTGGAACATTCAATTGTATGTTGATGGAAAAAATAGGGCTTCCAGAAATAACGAGTCTACTGATGTGACTAATTACAAAAAATTAGCACATCAATCATGTACACATGCATATTAGTCACACAATTTATGTCAATTACACATGCTACTTTACCTTAACTAAGGATGGTTATCCGAGGTTAATTAAAATTTTGCAAGCGAGTAATAATCTGTCATTAATCATGATTCAAGGGGAACAATATCACAATTTCTGAAGGGTTAAAACCAATAAAAATCAGTTCCCAGTGGCTTATTTTATTTTTTGAAGTTCTTCTCCAAATTTTACCCATCACGCAATATCACGCAATATCCCGAAAAACGGCTTCAAAGTGCCTGATTTTAACCATCATTATATCTGTCCATTATCCTGTGACGTCACAGCGTGACCACACAGAAACAAACATGGCGGATAGCACAGAAAGGTATAGCGATATTACCACGGATTCAGACTCGGATTTCAGCGCCGTAAGTGATTTAACAGATTACGCATGTATTGAAACGGATGGTTGGAGTGTGAAGGCAGGTACCGAAAACGAAATTAAAGAAGAAACAGAAGCTTTTGAGCCATAGCACGACAGACAGCGGCACAGGAGGAAGCGCGGACGAATTTGGCGATCGCCTTCTAACCAACGTTTGGTATGTGTTTGTTTGGCATTAAAAGTGGGTGAAAGGAAAGGCGGAAGAAAATCTAGCTACAAATGAGGCATAATGATGCAATATGTACATACAGCTAGCCTAAATAGCATGCTAACATCGATTAGCTTGCAGTCATGCCGTGACCAAATAAATATGTCTGATTAGCACTCCACATAAGTCAATAACATCAACAAAACTCACCTTTGTGATTTCATTGACTTTATCGTTGGAAATGCATCTGCTTTGAGTGTCGCAGGATATCCACAAATTCTTTCCATCTCTGTCGTAGCATAGCTGTCGTCGGTACAGTGTGCAGAAAAATCGAGGGACTTTCGCATCGTTTGGCCACTGGTGCAACTTGAATTTGTCTCTGTTAGTGTTGTTACACCCTCTGACAACACACCGACGAGGCATGATGTCTCCAAGGTACCGGAAAACAGTCGAAAAAACGGAAAATAACAGAGCTGATTTGACTTGGTGCGTGTAATAAGATTGAGAAAATGTCGGATTGCTTCATGTTTTTGATGTCACGGGTGAAAGGTCATCGCTCGACAGGCTATCAATTGAAAGGCGTTTAAATCGCCAAATTCACCCTTTTAGAGTCCAGAAATCGGTTAAAAAAACATAATGGTCTTTTTTCTGCAACATCAAGGTATATATTGACACTTACATATGTCTGTTGATAGTGTTCCCCTTTAATCCAAATTCAAAAGTCTAATTAATATGTTAAAACCATATATTTGGCAGTACTAAAAAGATGATTCATTATTAATTATTCAATTAATATCTGCTGCTGCCTTTTGGACATGCTATCATTGTTATTGAGCAGTTTTATACCAAAAGCCTTACAAAAAGTAATTTGTTCCGCACACTTTATCGTTGGCTTTCCCCACACCTTCATATTTTGAACAAATTTCGTCCAATTTCTTGCCACTTTCGCATCTTTGGGCCAGTGGTGCAACTTGAATCCCTCCCTGTTAGTGTTGTTACACCCTCCGATAACACACCGACGAGGCATGATGTCTCCAAGGTTCCAGAAAATAATCGAAAAAACGGAATATAACGGAGCTGAGAGCCGGTGTTTGTAATGTGTTATAGAAAATGGCAGCTTTTTTACCTAGGTGACGTCACGAGCGATAAATACAAAGGCATTTAATTCGCCAAAATTCACCCATTTAGAGTTCGGAAATCGGTTAAAAAAATATATGGTCTTTTTTCTGCAACATCAAGGTATATATTGACGCTTACATAGGTCTGGTGATAATGTTCCCCTTTAAGTGCTCTTTGCCATACATTTGTAGGCATGGCGCAGCTCTAAGGAACGTACAGTAAGGGTAGGCAGGTGAAGCAGACTCCAGCATTCTGGATGAAAAAAAGAAAGAAAAAAGAGGAATAAATACACAAACAAATAATATTATTTGTCCTTTAAACTCTGTTATAAATGTGTCCTCTGTATGATTTCAATAGCTTTTAATAATAACTTGAATAAAAAATTGATACAGTTGCACACAATCGTACATAAGACTTTAGGGACTGCGGCCGCCCTTCATTTTCGTCTGTCTGTGTTGAAAAAAAAGCGGATAAGGACGAGGATTAGTGGCTGGTCCGCTTGTCACAATATTGCCCAAAACATGTTCGCAGGGACATTTTTACACCATAAATTTCTAGGTAGTACTCCGTGGAACAGAGCTATTAAACTTGCTGCCAACACAACCTTATTTTGTTTAGGACAAAATATTACAGATGTGATAGAGGTGGTGTAACGATTGGGTCGCATGGTGATGCGGAGTCGTTCTCTCAAGGATGGAGTCGGGTGCTGGTGTGGGATACAGCCTTTGAGCGGGCGCTGGTGTGGGATCCAGACTTGGAGCGGGTGCTGGTGTGTAAACCAGACTTGGAGCGTGTGCTAGTGTGGAAACCAGACTTGGAGCGGGTGCTGGTGTGGAAAACAGACTTAGAACGGGTGCTGGTGTGGAAACCAGACTTGGAGCAGGTACTGGTGTGGAAACCAGACTTGGAGCGAGTGCTGGTGTGGAAACCAGACTTGGAGCGGGTGCTAGTGTGGAAACCAGACTTGGAGCGTGTGCTGGTGTGGAAACCAGACTTGGAGCGGGTGCTGGTGTGGAAACCAGACTTGGAGCGGGTGCTGGTGTGGAAACCAGACTTGGAGAGGTTGCTGGTGTGGAAACCAGACTTGGAGCAGGTGCTGGTGTGGAAACCAGACTTGGAGCAGTTGCTGGTGTGGAAACCAGACTTGGAGCAGGAGCTGGTGTGGAAACCAGACTTGGACTTGGACTAGGGGCTGGTGGTCTAGCCGGAGGTTGTGGCTTGGCTAGTCAAAAGACTGGTGGTGGTGGCCTAGCTGGGGGTTGTGGCTTGGCTAGTCGAAAGACTGGTGCTGGTGGCCGCGCCGGAGTTTGCGGCTTGCACAGCTCCCAGCACTAGCCCCCCCCAAGAAGCGGATACCAGACGCACTTCCTGTGGTCTGGGATTGTCCTTAAGGGTGGGTGGAGGGAAGTCAGGAGGGGGGGAGACTCCTCCCCTTTTGATTGTCCAGATTGTCTTCTCCCAACCCCCACCTGAGGTTGATTGGGAGGAAGAGAGGAAAAGGTCACTGATGTGGGCGGGGCTTGAGTCCAACAAACAGGTGACTGGGTTGACTAAACTGACATTTTTTAAAAATACCCTGATAATGTTTAATTGTATTGTTAAAGTCATTAGTAACTGGCTGAGAGACAGAAATTACAGAATTAAAGAACAATTCTTCGTCCCTGACGAAATCAAACGTGGACGGGGTGACGTCATCGGGGAGCATCAACGGAATGACGTCATCTGCGCCGGTCTCCAGCTGACTGACAGCCCATTCAGCTGGGAGGAAGACTGGGCTGCTTGTGGCTGGCTGTGTTCCGGAGGGAAAGATTGTGGGCTTGGGGCGTCTCTGTCTCGAGATGAAGCCTTACTGTGCAACCCCGCCTTCGCTGACGCGTGCGAGCTTGCTGGGAGCGGACATCACCGGGCCAGATGGAGTCGACGGGGACCAGAAACCCTCCAGGTCCCCAAATCATGTCTTCAGCTGGCGCACAGCGGAGCGTCCACGTACTTTCATCAAACTCCGAATTGTCCGCAGCGAGAGAACTTGTTCTTGCTTGCTTCCTACTATAACGATTGGGTCGCATGGTGATGCGGAGTCGTTCTCTCAAGGATGCAGTCGGGCTTCGGACACAGCGTGAAGATAAGAACAAATGATTTATGAAAATTAAATCACATCCTAACAAATAAAATCTTGCTCAAGGCACAAAAGGTAAAACAAAAGAGCTAGCATGGGAGCTAGAACATACAAAAGGCCTTAGCATGGAAGCTAGCAAGTACGGAACTGGGGAACAAAAGTCGTTACTTGTGAGAACACAAACTAGGAAGCAAGGCAGAATGAACGAAGGAGGCAGGCTTAAATCAAGACATTAATTAGCAAACAGGTGTGCGTCCGGAACAAGTGGCAGGTGAAACTAATACGTAACTATGGTGACAAAACAAACAAGGAAGTGCAACCAGGAACTGAAGAAGTCAAACCCTAACAGAACATAATACAAAACGACTCAAGAACCTAAACATAATATGATCCGGGTAGCGGATCATGACAGGTGGTTTAAAATGAATTCATCAACACTTAAAGATGGTTTGATGTTGATAGATTGTCCTTGAATACTAGTAAAACAACATTCATGATTTTTTTGCAGTAGTATGAAATGTGTTAAAAACACACACAATCAAGTTTTTGGGTGTTATGATTGATGAACATTTGTCATGGAAATCATACATACATGATACAAAACTATTGCTATTTTACACAAAGTAAAGGAATTGCTAAATAAAAAGCATTGCATAATTCGTATAACTCACTGATTTTTTCATATCTAACATATTATATTAAAGTGTGGGGCCGTGCCTGTAAAACATATTTAAATCCAATCTTCCTTCTGCAGAAAAGAGCCGTGAGAATCATTACTGGAAATGCATGCAGGACACCCACAAAGCCAATATTCAAACAGGTACATTCATCAAAATTTAATGAACTGGCAGAGTATAATATGCTAAAAATAATGTACAAAACACATGCAACAATTCTACCAAACAAAAATTCAAAGCAGATTTGCAAAAAAAAGAAAATCGTTATAATCTGAAAGGAATTGATATCTTTAATAAATCTACATTTAAAACAGTGATAATGGAAACAAGTTTATGGATCACACCTGACTGTGTAATAAAACATTGTAAATCTATTTCTGTATTATTAAAAAAAAAAAAACATGACACTGAAAATATATAATTGAGTCCAATTTTTTCTTCATTACTGTTTTAATTTTTGTAAAATGAAAATATGGCTTCGTGGTCACTTATATTGAAAGTCAATTATTGTATTTGTGAAAATAGGGGGCAGATACCATACATTTTTAACTGTTTTCTGCTCCTTTTCATTCATAATTTACTTTAATGTTGTTGGGATGTCGCATGGCTGCAGTTGTGTGTCCCCGAGTATGCAAGAATCCAGGAGAGTTGCGTGGAGGTAAGATGAATTTAATACACCAAAGAAAATAACAAAAGCAAACATAAAGCAGTCGTGCAGATAGACGTTCTCAACATAATATTTATCATCGAGCACTGAGGAGTGCTCGAGTGAAACATAAATAGACACTAGTGTGATTGACAGCAGGTGTGAACCGCTGCCAATCAACGAAAAGAGAAAAATAGTGCTCCGTGAATAAAAACAGGAAATACAACAAAATAAGAGCACTGAACCGGAAGTAAATACAAAAACACAAAAAACTAACAGAAATGAAGTGACACATCGTTACAGGACCTCCCCCTCAAGGAACAGATACCAGATGTTCCCTGGGAAAGAAAAAAAAAATGGAAAAAAGTCCAAAATGTAAGGGAGGGTGGAGGGAGGATTTGGTGGAGGGTTGCCAAACCTCGTGTCCCCGCAGCCAGCGAGGGAAAGTCAGGTGGCGGCGCCGCGTAGAGCGCCGCTGGAACTGGCGAGGCGGGCGGCCAGGGAACGGCCAAATCACTGGCCGAAAAAGAGGAGAGTGCGCAGGGCACGGCCACATCCACGGCCGACGTAGAAGCGGGCGCGCTGAAGCAGGCCGGGAAGCAGAAGACGTAACCGGCGGCGTGGAAACCGCAGGCGTCATCAACGGCGTGGAAGTGGCAGATGTCATCGGCGGCGTGAAAGCGGCAGACGTCATCGGCGGCGTGAAAGCGGCAGACGTCATCGGCGGCGTGAAAGCGGCAGACGTCATCGGCGGCGTGAAAGCGGCAGACGTCATCGGCGGCGTGAAAGCGGCAGACGTCATCGGCGGCGTGAAAGCGGCAGACGTCATCGGCGGCGTGAAAGCGGCAGACGTCATCGGCGGCGTGAAAGCGGCAGACGTCATCGGCGGCGTGAAAGCGGCAGACGTCATCGGCGGTGTTGAAGCGGCAGGCGTCATCGGCGGCGTGAAAGCGGCAGATGACGCCGGGCGAGGAGCAGCAAATGCTGGCCGAGGAATAGCGGATGCCGGCGGTGACGAAGCCCGGCGTGGTGCTGCTCTTGGCGGCGTTGGGGCTCGGCGTGGAGCCGGCGTTGGGGCTCGGCGTGGAGCCGGCGTTGGGGCTCGGCGTGGAGCCGGCGTTGGGGCTCGGCGTGGAGCCGGCGTTGGGGCTCGGCGTGGAGCCGGCGTTGGGGCTCGGCGTGGAGCCGGCGTAGGGGCTCGGCGTGGAGCCGGCGTAGGGGCTAGGCGTGGAGCCGGCGTAGGGGCTAGGCGTGGAGCCGGCGTAGGGGCTAGGCGTGGAGCCGGCGTTGGGGCTGTGCGAAAGCCCGCCAGGCACGTAGATGTCTCCGTGGAAGGAGACGCTTGCGAAGATGACAGCAGTGTGTGCCTGGCTGCACCGCAGTGTATTGTGGGCCCCCCTCCACTAGGCGGCTGCCAGAAACCGTCCACACTTGCGGGAAGACATGCCTGCTCGTCGGCGTCCCCCGGTGCGAAAACCAGGGACGGGCGGGAGGAGGCCAGGAAGAGGGACGAAGACACGTCCCGCGCCGAGTCCCAGCAGGAGGACAAAAGTGACCTCACTGTGGGCTCCACTGGAGCTCTCGGCGATCCAAAAAAGAGAGCGGGAGCTGGCAGAAAGAGCAGCCGGGGAGCAGCCGCTGGAAGCTGCGTAGGAGCAGGGAGAAGCAGCTCAGCAGACGACGGGAAGGATGGCGGCGGCGGACGTGCCGGTCGGAGAGCCGCAGTAGGCGACGGAGCCGCAGGAGCCGCGAGACGTGAAGGAGGGGGTGGGCGCGCCGGTCGGTGAGACGTAGCCGGCAGCGTTGCCGAGAGGAAGGATGGCGGCGGAGGACGCGCCGGTCGGTGAGCCGTAGCCGGTAGCGTTGCCGCGGGAGCCGCGAGGCATGCAGGAAGTGGCGGACGTGCTGGTCGGAGAGCCGTAGTCAGCCGTCGAGCCGAGAGGAAAGATGGCGGCGGGGGACGCGCCGGTCGGAGAGCCGAAGCCGGTGGCGTTGCCGCGGGGAGAGGGTCCGCGTCTGTAGGCTGGGACCGCACAAACCTGGCCTTCAAGTCCTCCAGGAATTGTGCGGTCCAGAACGTCGGCTGAGGATTGCCGACAGGGATTCTCGCGAGGACACTTTCTTCTGGCTCGATGATACTGTTGGGATGTCGCATGGCTGCAGTTGTGTGTCCCCGAGTATGCAAGAATCCAGGAGAGTTGCGTGGAGGTAAGATGAATTTAATACACCAAAGAAAATAACAAAAGCAAACATAAAGCAGTCGTGCAGATAGACGTTCTCAACATAATATTTATCATCGAGCACTGAGGAGTGCTCGAGTGAAACATAAATAGACACTAGTGTGATTGACAGCAGGTGTGAACCGCTGCCAATCAACGAAAAGAGAAAAATAGTGCTCCGTGAATAAAAACAGGAAATACAACAAAATAAGAGCACTGAACCGGAAGTAAATACAAAAACACAAAAAACTAACAGAAATGAAGTGACACATCGTTACAAATGTCATGTTTATTGTTATATTGTTATCTTTATTCCTTCGATTGATTTTTTTATGAATGAAATAAATAAACGAACTGAACTGAGCTGAACTGAACAGAAATACTGCCCGGTGTCAAACACGTCCCATAAATGACATCATACTGGCCCCCGACTTCAGTTCAAAACATAGAAGAAATTGGAGCACTGTAAACACATTGGCAGACCCTTACATTGACATTTCAACCGTTTTAGCAAACATTGAATACTGGTGTCCAAACCTGTGATTTATATAACTGATGCGTTCCTCAGGGCACCCCTTTAAGTCCACTCCTTTTTGTCAGTTATTTTTTTGTAATGTGATTAACGAACCTTAAGTTTTGCTCTAGCTTGTTTACTTCAGATGTAGTCAGTAGTCATTTGTTTAACTTCTTTAGTTATACTAGTAGTGTTCCTCAATGTTTCATTTTAGGTCCTCCTTTTTCATATGCGCTATTAAACTGGGGGCCCGTGAGAGACATTTTTTCAGCAGATTATTGAAAAGTGCTGTCATAAAGATGATCTTTGAGTATAGCCTTTTTTCACTAGGTTCTTAAAAACAGCATAGCACTCCTTTAACTCGGACAAAAGAAATAGACACAAATCAGATTGTAGAAGATGCTGGTGCTCCAGAATATACAAAATAAGAAGAATTTAGGTCCTTAGCTTTCTGAATATGTTGCCCCCAAAACAATTTAGGTAAATATGCCGACTGTAGTGTTTTCTAAAGCCTGATTCATGTTTTTAAGATAAGTGTAACATCATTTTTCTTGATAATGGGATTAAAAACCGAGAAAAGGGATACTGTAGGTGCTGTATAAGAGATCCTCTTGCAGTACTCTGACTCACCTCACAGAGAAGTGGGGGCAATTGAGAGTTAGCAGATGCATGTTTTTTGATGTTGTTATTAAGTCAGTGTGTTTTTTTCCCCTCCAGATGCAAAAACATTGTTATAATGCAGTGCCAAATTAATGAAAAATGAATAAACAAATGAATGAATAAACGTGATTGCCAATATGGAGGATTATAGCACTTCTCAAAACTGGATCATACAAAGTACATTTTCATGGAGGATAATGCATGTAGAAGGAAGACGGATTCAAAATGGTCTTTTTTTTATTGTATCAAAGGAAATAAATGACACTAAAAAGTATTTGTTGACCACATTTTTATGAAAGTGAATCACTTTCTTTTTTTTCTTCTTGAGCAACCTATATTAACCAACTTGCATTAGAGCATGCAAATTTAAGTAAAACAAACAAACAAACAAACAAACAAATAAAAGGCATGTGAAAGTCACTGCACGTCACTGATGTGCACCACCACCTGTGCTGCGAGGGCGGAGCCAACACAGGAAGTAGTGACAGCAGGTGCGCTGTTATCACCCCCATAGAGTTACAACTAGGCTGCATGACAATCAACAGGAAATGAAGTTCGATAGTTGCCTCGACAACACCGCTATCGCTCATTTACGAGGTCATTGATCACTTCTAACTTTAATGCCGTCGGTAAAGCAGGAGTATAGCTCATGGCTGACGGGCATTTAGAGTGATATTTGCAGGTGTTGCTTTGAAGAGAAGCCAACCGCTCTCCAAACTGAAAAAAGCCACCTGCCTGGCTTCACCTCACCTGTCCTTGTGTTGTGTGACTAAAAACTCCCCACTTGCAACGTCTACTATACAGACAAGCACGCCCTCCAAATCCCCACTGCCCAACCCGGCCTCCCTGAAAAAAAAAGAAAAATGCCACTTTTGCAACAGACAGAAGTGAGGCTATAAAGAAGGAGAGTTGTTTTCTTTTCAGTGTCTCCCCCTGGCTAAATCTGGGGTAAGCCCTCTAATCCTGCTTGGAGTGATGACTCACGACGGGTGTGGCCAATGTGTTCCCAAAGATATCCTTTTCACAGTCGGAATATCGGGAGGAATGTTGATGTTGGCTCTGGGAAACACGTTGTGTGCCATTTAATCATTTCGTTTACAGCTGCGCCCAGTGCTTCATCTCAAAAGGAAGTATATTCCTCCACTAGTTTGACATGTTTAAATGTGTGTAGGTGAGAATTGGGCGCACCTAATTGTTATTGCATGTGTTTTGCCTGGAGAGAGTCAATGGGAATCAGTGTGGGGGTGGGTTGCTCCGTCTCCCACTTCCTAGTGTCTTAGTTGTAATGCATCCCTCCACTAACAGGGATCAAGGTATTAGGGATTCCGGTTATTTGTATTGATTTTATGTGCTGTCTTGCGGGCTTCGAGGATGCCCTCATATTTGTGGAAATTGCAAATTCCCCCTCGGAAATGTCACCAGCATTTAATCTCTTCTCGAGTGGTCAATATGGGGTCCGTCCACGTTTATTAAACAGAGACCAAGGACTACCTCGGTTACCATGACACCGCACGGCGTGGGATGAAAGTGGTCCAGATGAGAGGGTAACATGGGAGGGAGAAAGTCGAACATTAATATCTTTGGGTAGGATCTTTGTATCAGTAGTTATTAGATTGCACACGGCTGAGGAACGCTGACTCTGGAGTAAGTAGAGCACAGGTGGTGAATAATTAAAATCAGAACATTTCTCAAAATTATTCCAATGAACAACATTCTAATGAGTTTCTGCATAAAATGAGCAGTCATCGTTAATTCTAATTGCTTAATCGTTGCTTACAAAGAGCCAACAGAGATCATCGTCGTTATTCCACGAGGAGTCTTCGGAGATGCGGCCGCCAACATTTGCATGCGATTTCCATCTTTGCTTCTCCACGTCACAGCAAATGTTTCTCTTTCTCCGCTATTAACGGCAACCGTCGGGTCACCCCCTTCGGCCCCCAACCCCGCTCCCCGGCCCACGCAATCAAATTTACTCTGGCTTGAGTACACGTTTAGTGGGGACGATTTGTTTGAGGCAAACACTTAGGGCCCTCGTATGTCATTGACCAGTGTCCACAAATATAATCCTATCAAGTTCAATCTTACCATGTCCTATGCTGTTGTTTTTCTAATGCAATAAATGGAAATGATCCCATCAGTCATGTCTTTGATAGACTCAGTTCCGGTTTTGTTAGTGCATTAGGAGGCTCCACTCTTTTTGTTTGTTCCACTATGTTGGTAATTTTGCGATTGTTTCACCGACACCTGATTGTTGACTTGCAGCCCGGTATATTTACAGTTCTACTCGAGGACGATCTGCGCTAACAAACATGAACCTGCGTGCGTGAGTGCCCCTTTCTTGCTTGTTGATAAAGCCCTGCTTCTTGCCGAAGCCCTCAGTTGACATGTACCTACAGAGAAAGCCTTAGCAAAACAAGCCGGACTCTTGTAAATATGCATTGCCCAACAGTGGCACACGCACTGTTGGCTTACACTCTGCTAGCGGTGTTTTTCTTTTTACCTCCAAATTTGCTCGGAAAACTAATCATGGTCTGATAAAGCCCATGGTAAATATGGGAGAGATTGACACCCACATGTCAAAGTTTACATAGCCGGACCAAGTGTACATATAGGGCGAGAGAACCGTGGGGCCGAGCCGCGCGGGGCTGGCCTGACCTCGGTTAGTCTGCTGCGCCAATGAAATAGACGCTTTGTGAGAAAAGGCACACAGGAGGAAGATTACGCCGTGAAGTTGTGTGAATATAAACTTTACGATTTTGCCCTTGTGGGAATAATTGACATTCATAAAACTGATGACTGACTGCGTTTTATCTCAGTGCTGTCGAAAGGTTCATTTTCTAAATCAGATTAAAAACACTTTTGAAGTTTGGTTAGTCGCAATTAATCACAGTAAATTACTTGCTTACGTAATTTAATTTGACTCAAAAAAAGACCTCAATATTTTGACATAAGTGAAATGTTATTGTTAGAATGTCATGCAATAACATAGTTAATTGCATATAATTGCATCGATTAATTGATTAAATCGATTAATTTGCCCGAAAAAACAAAAACTTTGATTTATATTCTGTTACTATTGTGTTAATTAGTTTTAATATCCACTTCCTTGTGGTCTGGATAATATGTATTGGATATGCTTTGGTGTGTCACGCCTATGGTTCATGTTTTGTTTTGGTCATGCTATGTTTAGGTTTTTGGACATTTAGTTCTGTTTTGCATTTCCTTGTTTGTCTTGTTGCCATGCCAACTGATTTAGTTTTCATCTGTCATGTCTGTTCATGCGTTTTGTATGGCCATACTACCCTGCGCATCCCCAATCTCATCTGTTCTCAAAGCTAATCAGTGTCTGGCCTGGTTAGTACTTGGATGGGAGACTACCTAGGAGTACCAGGTGCTTTTGACCTTTGGACTCTAGGTTCCTTTTTTTTTCATTCCCTGTTTTGTTACCATGACGACCAATCAGTTCACCTGTCTTGTCTCACACCTGTTTTCACTTATCATGTTCATTATTTAAGCAACAGTTACCAGGTAGTCAGTCTGGCAACATCACCTCCTTCACGACCTCGATTATCTGCTTCATGCCTTGCTATGCTGTTCATTTTGTCCATGTACGTTTTTGTCATTCATGCCATAGCACAAGTGTTTTGTTTCATGTTTACAGTTTATAGCCTTTGTGCTAGTCTTTTGTTTCATAGCACAAGTTTTGTACCTCCATTGTGAGCGCTTTTTGTTTGTTCCTGTTTTTAGTTTATGAGTAATAAATTAAATACATACCTACCTTCACGTTGTTTCCACTCCATTCGCTTCGCACCTCGGGAAAACAACCCAAGACCAAGTCCAAGCCTGACATGGTGTACATTTTTGCATACAATTTGCTCCAAAGTCGTATTCTTAACCCGTTTTTTGAGTCTCTCTGCAAGATGCCCAACCTCTCCAAAAGTGTGATAATTTATCATTTGAAAATTTACACTGTTAAAATATACATCTTCCAGAAACGAGCAAAAATAAACTTCATAAACATTATGCAGATTCACCTGGTCACAACATTAAGTACACCTGCACACCCTCCGATCGAACCAGATTGTGAATAATATGTTTTTTCAGCATTTGTGTCACCACACGGTGCAGTACAGTGTTATTATGTGCATTTTAGGATTAGATGGAAATAATTCTTGATCTTACATTTTTATGTATTTTCTCATAGCGTGAAGCAAAGGCATACATAAACTGTGTGCAAGCTCACGCCAAAATGCAATCATTTTATGTCAGATTTGGCGCTGCGTCATTGTTTTACACGAGTATCTCACATTGTAAAAATAAATCAGAAAATATGAAATTCATCAAAAAGTAGCCCCCCTTTAATGTACAGTATTGAGCAAAAAATGATAAAATCCGGGCCGCATGGATTGCACGCACTTTAAATACACAGACATAGATTCCGCACAGCTGCTGCAACTGAGATCATGAAAGCGGTGTGTGCAGTGATCTGTGTGACAGCAAACAGCAGAGAGGTTTTTTTTCTTCTAATATTCGAATAACGCACCTATTTTAAAAGGGCAATTTTAATGTTGATAATGTGCCTATGATGAAATTCACTGTATGACAATCAGAAAAATCCTTGTTTGTTTAAACAAATTTCCCTAACATTAGCTTTGATGCTATGAAGTGTGCTTTATGCAGTTAATTTATTATTCAATAAAAGCTAAACAATATATTAGTTGATTACTAACATATTTGTAGCCCTGCTTGTAATTTCCTGTAAATTATTTGCACAAAACTTGGTAAGAGTTTTATCTAAAGTTCTTTCGGGGTGTATTTTGAAGCAAAATTGACCACCAAGCACACGAGCCAGTCTCCTCACTCATCTTCACACTGATGCATTATCTGATCACTGGCTGTATAGCAGTGATTATCAGTTGTTTTCTCTTACCACACAAAAAACATTTTGCGCCATCCCTCACTCTTTGCTGTGACTATAAATACTGTCATTTGAATATGAAATTGTTATAAGTGCACCTGTACATAACATTGTATCTTTAATAACATTAAAGAAAACAAAAAAAGACAAAATATAAATATATTTAAAAACCAAGAATAACTATGAAATCTTTTTTAGGCTGTTACAGAAAATATTTAAAGTGCATCTATTTTCCTGGATTTAAAAAAAGTTTCAAAAAGTAAATAAATAAAATAAAGTATCCTTATTTAAAGGAGCCATATGTAATACTTTCATGTCAAGTCATCCTTAAATGACCCTGATATGTCAAAAGGCATTAATAAATCATGTTCTTTTCGAGTACTTTTATAAATGATAACGTAGTTTAGCCTGGATATGCTCATTTCATAATCAGATTTACAGCCACGAAATCTTGTTATTGTTTTCAGTTCGATGCCCTGTGCTCACCGTTTGACCAATTGGAAAGTCTGCGAATGTGTCACACCCAGGTTTCTAGTTAAGCACTGCTAACTTCGTCGAGCTACTGCCACCGGTAAAGTTACTAAACATGTCAGACCTTAGTCAATCTAAAAGGCGTCGTTCAGATTTTCAGGCTGTCCTCACTCAGGTCTGGCTGGTAATCAGGAGAAATTCGGGAGAATGGTTGACCCGGGAGATTTTGGGAGAGGCATTGAAATTCGGGAGTCCCCCGGAAAATTCGGGAGGGTTGGCAAGTATGATTATACATGAATAATGCAGTCATTTTTTTGTGATTAATCACATGCAATAACATGTTAACTTTGACAGCCCAACTGAATACCATGTTTTTCTACGTTAGAACGATGTCTTCTTTGTCGCCAGTGGCTGTCACCCATCCGATTGCTTGATAATCCACAGCAAAGACAGTGCAGCTAACAGAAAAGGTTAACCCTTGACTGATGTGTCTGATGTTAATCTACAGATCAATTAGGGAGAGGCACACTGGGTCAAGCTACAGATATTGCAACGGCTATTAGTTGGCCTGTCTGCCATTATTACACAGTCACATGCTCAAACATTGCAGGGCTTGGTATGCTAGGCACAGATGCGGAGGGTAAACAGACAGGCCTACAAGGCTTGCACAAAATATTGATCTGACACCAGGTGGGAACCTTAATATCAGCCATTCCTTCTTGTGTCTCTGTATTCTTATGTGTGCTTAGGACCAAGTACCAAAAGATCTTTCTACAAATTCAATGCCATAAATCAGTATATGTCATGTGAAATTTAATTAAAAAAAAATAAGAAATTAATAGTGAACATATGTATCCACCGCATTTTTTCTTTAGAATTAAATTATTACATTTGATTCTTTCCAACAGTTTTGCTTTTTTCCGATTAAAAACAATCCTTCCAAATTGTTTTATTGTTACTAAAATGATTACTCATGTATAACATATTGGCACCCTAATCATATTTTTAAATACTGATATAGTCTACAGTTCTGTAAACATCTGTCATCTCTTGAATTATACTAATCTGCTTTATTTGTTGTGATACGATATGCGGATCATTCCATATTTATGTTTTGTTCCATTAGCTTATTAGTTCACCTGCCCCTTGCTTTCTACGCACACCTGTTTCTCATCATCACCTCCCTTATTTAAGCCCACCCCTTTCCGTCATTCATTGTCGGACTCTAGTTTGCTTTCACGCAACTGCTGATGCCTTGTTTTTTCATGCTCTTTCTCGCTAGCTTCCACGCTAAGCTTTATTTTATTCCTAGCTTTCATGCTAGTTGTTTTGTTTTTCCCTATTTGTGCCTCTGTGCCCAGTATAGTGTTTCTGTTCATATTCCTAGCCCCCACGCTAGTGCCATTTGTTTACCTTTCTGTTATCAACGGTGTTTTTGTTCCTTAGCCTTTTATTCGTTAAATAAATACTTTATCAATCAATCAATCAATCAATGTTTACTTATATAGCCCTAAATCACTAGTGTCTCAAAGGGCTGCACAAACCACTGCGACATCCTTGGTAGGCCCACATAAGGGCAAGGAAAACTCACACCCAGTGGGACATCGGTGACAATAATGACCCAGTGGGACGTCGGTGACAATGATGAATGACTATGAGAACCTTGGAGAGGAGGAAAGCAATGGATGTCGAGCGGGTCTAACATAATACTGTGGAAGTTCAATCCATAATGGATCCAACACAGTCGTGAGAGTCCAGTCCAAAGCGGATCCAACACAGCAGCGAGAGTCCCGTTCACAGCGGAGCCAGCAGGAAACCATCCCAAGCGGAGGCGGATCAGCAGCGCCGAGATGTCCCCAGCCGATACACAGGCAAGCAGTACATGGCCACCGGATCAGACCGGACCCCCTCCACAAGGGAGAGTGGGACATAGGAGAAAAAGAAAAGAAACGGCAGATCAACTGGTCTAAAAAGGGAGTCTATTTAAAGGCTAGAGTATACAAATGAGTTTTAAGGTGAGACTTAAATGCTTCTACTGTGGTCGCATCTCAAATTGTTACCGGGAGGGCATTCCAGAGTACTGGAGCCCGAAATTAAAAAGCTCTATAGCCCGCAGACTTTTTTTGGGCTTTGGGAATCACTAATAAGCCGGAGTCCTTTGAACGCAAATTTCTTGCCGGGACATATGGTACAATACAATCGGCAAGATAGGATGGAGCTAGACCGTGAAGTATTTTATACGTAAGTAGTAAAACCTTAAAGTCACATCTTAAGTGCACAGGAAGCCAGTGCAGGTGAGCCAGTACAGGCGTAATGTGATCAAACTTTCTTGTTCTTGTCAAAAGTCTAGCAGCCGCATTTTGTACCAACTGTAATCTTTTAATGCTAGACATGGGGAGACCCGAAAATAATACATTACAGTAGTCGAGGCGAGACGTAACAAACGCATGGATAATGATCTCAGCGTCTTTAGTGGACAGAATGGAGCGAATTTTAGCGATATTACGGAGATGAAAGAAGGCCGTTTTAGTAACGCTTTTAATGTGTGCCTAAAAAGAGAGAGTTGGGTCGAAGATAATAACCAGATTCTTTACCGTGTCGCCTTGTTTAATTGTTTGGTTGCCAAATGTTAGAGTTGTATTAGTAAATAGAGGTCGGTGTCTAGCAGGACCGATAATCAGCATTTCCGTTTTTTTGACGTTGAGTTGCAAAAAGTTAGCGGACATCCATTGTTTAATTTCATTAAGACACGCCTCCAGCTGACTACAATCCGGCGTGTTGGTCAGCATTAGGGGCATGTAGAGTTGGGTGTCATCAGCATAACAGTGAAAGCTAACACCGTATTTGCGTATGATGTCACCTAGCGGCAGCATGTAGATGCTGAAGAGTGCAGGGCCAAGGACCGAACCGTGGGGAACTCCATACGTTACCTTAACGTAGTCCGAGGTCACATTGTTATGGGAGACACACTGCATCCTATCAGTAAGATAAGAGTTAAACCAAGACAGGGCTAAGTCTGACATACCAATTCGTGTTTTGATACGTTCTAATAAAATATTATGATCGACAGTATCGAAAGCAGCGCTAAGATCGAGGAACAGCAACATAGATGGCGCATGAGAATCCCTCGTTAGCAATAGATCATTAGTCATTTGATCAGTTTCCCAGGAAGAGGGTCAAGTAAACATGTTGTTTGTTTTATTCCATTTACACGTTGTAACAATTCCTCTAATGTTATTTCCTCAAAACGAGAGAAACTATTTTGGAGGGCAGTATCCGCCGTATATACAGTCGTATCTGTGTTAATAGAACCCAGTTGTAGCTGGGACGCATTGTCTTTAATCTCCTTTCTAATGACTTCAATTTTCTTACTAAAGAATTGCATAAAGTCATCAGCTGAGTGGGTGGAGCTAATGGAAGGAGTCCCTTGTTGGGTTAGCGATGCTACCGTACTAAACAAAAATTTAGGATCGTTTTTATTACGGTGGATGAGATTTGAGTAATATTTAGCTTTAGCTAAGGTAAGCATGCGTTTATAAGTTATTAAACCATCACTCCATGCTTGATGGTGTACCTCAAGTTTAGTCGTGCGCCATTTGCGTTCCAGCTTTCTACATAATAATTTCTGAGCTCTAGTTTCTTCTGTAAACCACGGGGTACGCTTTTTTGGAGCCTTTTTTAACTTTAGCGGTGCTATGTCATCAATGGTTTCGCGCAGGGCGTCGTTAAAGTTGTTAGTGAGGTTATCAATAGAGCCCACATATTTTGGGAATGGTGCCATTACCGAGGGCAGTAGGTCATCAAGAGTTGTCGTTGTGGCCGTATTAATGTTGCGGCTGCTATAGCAGTTATTATTATTATTAGTTTGACGAACATGCGTCTGAACCTCGAATTTTATAAGGTAATGATCGGACAATACTTTAGTATACGGGAGTATCGTAACTTTGGAAACGGTGATACCCCTGACAAGCACTAGGTCTATCGTATTACCGTTGCGATGCGTGGGTTCATTTATTATTTGTGTGAGACCACAGCTATCAATTACAGTCTGGAGCGCTACGCACGGTGGGTCCGATGGGGTTTTCATATGGATATTAAAGTTCCCCATTACGATTATATTATCGGCGTGTGTCACTAGATCAGCAACGAACTCTGAGAATTCATTGATAAAGTCCGAATAGGGCCCTGGGGGGCGGTAGATAACAGCCAGGTGTAGAGGCAGCGGTGTGACAGACCTCATAGTGAGCACCTCAAACGATTTATATTTATTATTTATGTTAGGACTAAGGTTTAAGTTTTCGTTGTATATTAGTGAGCCCCCCCACCCCTTTTAAGCGGACGGGCAATAGCGCATGTGTAAAGTTAGGAGGACATGCCTCGTTTAGTGCGAAAAAGTCGTTTGGTTTAAGCCAGGTTTCGCTGAGACCGATGACGTTAAGATTGTTGTCTTTGATAATATCATTAACTAACAACGTTTTGGGAGACAATGATCTTATGTTTAAAAAACCTATATTATAGGTAGTGGGCTGTTTTAGGGAATTTTTGATCAAATTATCCGTAGTAGCAATATTAATAATGTTGTGTTTCTTATGCCCAGTCCATTTAGTATAATTACGACCATATCTAGGAATTGATACGACGGGAATTTTCCGATTGTTTGATTGTTGCTTTGATAAACTGCACGCATCATGGTTAGCCAACTCAGTAGAACACATGTTCCGATTGTTTATTTGTTGCTTTGATAAACTGCACACATCATAGTTAGCCACCTCAGTAAAACACATGTCCAACTTTGAAACACTCAAAGCAGAAAAAACTTTTTCTATTTTAACTGACTCCTTACCCAGACCAGTAGTCTTGCATCTTCCATTTAAATCCGGCTTCAGGATGGAGGGAATTGGTGTTCTGTGGGGACTAGCCTTCTGCTTTGTTTTTAGCCCCGCTCGACATCCGCGTTTCCGATCACACCGCTGGCGTCTGCTCCGTAGACGACCCCTGCTGCTACTATACTCCCCTGCTTCACAGGCCGCTGGATGTAGCCATCGACGTATTCCCGTGCTAGTTAGCAGGTCTAGCAAGCACGCGTCTATCAGTCCAAAACGGCCCGATATGTCCACATCCAGAAGTGTCTGGCGGTCGTACGTGATCACGGAGTGACCACGATGTAAGCCAGCCATGAAGTTTGCAGAATTGTCCGGTATTTCTGCCAAATTCTATCTTACCTCAAGCTGTGTTTTTGCCTGACGCATCCTCAGAGGAACAAATCCGGCATCGTTATGCCACACAGTCTTCACATTATTAAAGCATCATACTGCAATACCAAAACAATAATATTATAGCATATCCTCCTGAGAACCATGTTTCCTTTGCAGCGGACATTTTGGTTTCTTTTGACAGATCACACATTTGGGGGAAAAATAGCTCCCTTATGTAGAACACAAATGTCCATTTCAGAGGATGCTGGCTCAGAGAAGGTTACTCCTATTTATTGCTTTGTTTTAAATGATGTCACTTCCGGCTCATGTCCCTCTCATTTAATATGCGTGTTGGTAAAGCCAGCGTCTGTTGTTAATGTGTAATACAGGAGGCGGCATTTAGCCTTTCTCGAAAAAAAAATGCCCTGAGCTTGTGTTGTTTTCAGCTGTACGAACGTTGAAATCGCAAAAAGAATAAACATTTCTTAAGAGTTCCTGAAAAGGTAATCAAGAAGGGCGGAAGAGTGCGAGATTTATACAAAACGACGACAAAAAAAGGAGCACACACTCCAGTTTAAGGGAGCAGTGTCGAAGAATGCACAAGTTTGCATTTAAATATTATCTTGATATTATTTGTACTTCTCAAAACACATTTTTGCTTCCAGTGTTTGTGAGCAAAACCTACAAGAGTTTAGCTTTAACCAAAGGCAGCAATGACAAATGAAGCTTTCAGCATAGAAAGTTGACATCTATAGTTATATTTTGATAAAAACAGGGAATACGTGCGTAATCGTAAACAGCGCACGCAACAGCAACAACAAACATGGCGGTAGACGCAAAGTTAAATTTAATACAACTTTTCCCATGCAAAAACAATATATATTTATCCTGGAGAGTCTTGAAACCAATTTCTTTAACCCAGCCGCACACAAAGAAGTTGTAGATGTTTTCCAAGTATGTATAGAATGATGTCTGCAGTGGGAACTTCACCGACAAATAATCCTTTATTGCTTGGCAAATCTTTTTTTGATAATGTATAGGGATCCATTCGATTGCATCGTTTGTATTTTTTTGCTTGTATTTGCTTTTTACAGAAAGATCTAGGCCCCTTGTATACTCAGAGAGTTTTCTGCTTGCTGCACAATAGCAATCTTGTTTTGGTTGACCACCACCATTTTTCACTTCCGGGAAGAAGTTGCGTGTTGGAATAAAAGCAATACTGTAAACTCTCCAGCCACAATAAACCTGCAAAGTCCAATACGAAAGATGTACAAAATATTTGCCTTTACAAATATCAAAATGCTAATTTTTGGGTGAAGACAGAGGGCCTGACTTACTAAAGGTTTGTGTGTAGTAAAACACGTGCAAACTTGATAGCTCACGCAAAGCTGATCTACTAAACGTGTGCAAAGTGGATTGCGTCTGTTAAGTGAGCAGAATAAGGCATGCACTCTGTCTTCCTTTATATGCAAAATATATGCTGATTATCAAAACGCCCACAATACTGAGAAGAGAAAATGCAACTATAACTATGTAGCACAGGTAATGTGATTTATGAACACTCGTCACCATTTTGCGAGCACTATTTAGAGTTTTTATTTAGAATAGAATAGAAAATACTTTAGTGATCCCTGGGGGAAATTCAGCACCACAGTTAGCCCACAATAGACAATAATAATAATAAATAATATATAACATATATATATATAATATAATATATGAATAATATAAATATATTCTACATATATTCTACATTGAAGTGCAGTCAAGAAGGAAGATATGTATGGCTGTCGGTATGAAGGACCTCCTGTGTCGTTCCGTGTTACATTTTGGGAGTCTGAGCCTTCCACTGAACGTGCTCATTCTCTCCGCAAGGTCCGAGTGTAGTGGGTGGGAGGCGTTGTCCATGATGGCTAGGAGTTTTGCTGCACTTCTCCTCTCTGACACCACCGCCAGAGAGTCCAGCTCCACTCCTACCACATTACTGGCCTTCTCTACCAACTTGTCCAGTTTGTTTGCGTTCCTCACTCTCAGCCCACTGCCCCAGCAAGCCACGGCGTACAAGAAGGCGCCCGCCACCACCGACTCGTAGAACATCTTCAACATCTTTGTTCAGACGTTGAAGAATCCTAGCCTCCTTTTTGTAGAGGGCCTCAGCGTGTTTTGACCCATTCAGCTTGTTGTCGATGTGTACTCCGAGGTATTTATAATCCTCAACCATTTAGCACGTGTCAGAAGGACATGCAAACTGACAGTTCCACACACGGCTGTAGGATCAGTGCCCGCGCTGCACAGACGATGGACGGAGAATCTTCAGCCCTATGTGTGTGTTAACATTTTGGACGGTAAGAAATAAAAAATATTATAAATATTATCTATTAAGCAACATCATTTTATAATTGTATAGCTGCTAAAGGACTCAAAGGGCTGATTAAAACAAATTCAATTGATGCGTTTTAGTGTTCACTTGCTCAGTGGCCTAGTGGTCAGAGTGTCCGCACTGGGAGCGACTGCTCTGAGATTGATTGGTCGTGAGTTCAAACCCCAACCAAGTCATACCAAAGACTATAAAAATGGGACCCATAACCTCCCTGCTTGGCACTCAGCATCAAGGGTTGGAATTGGGGGTTAAATCACCAAAAATGATTCATGGGCACGGCCACTGCTGCTGCTCATTGCTCCCCTCACCTCCCAGGGGCTGAGGGTGATGGGTCAAAGGATAATCTCACCACACCTAGTGTGTGTGACAATGATTGGTACTTTAACTTGACCTTTATATGGTATAGTTTTTTTCCACATAGAGTATGTTATTGAAATATTTTTTATGTGAAAAAAAACCTTTTAATTATGCACTTTTTTGCATCTTTTGAGAAGTGCGCCCACTCTCCAATCTTCAGTTGTAAAAAAAAATGTTGTCACTGTTGATGCAATGCATGACTCCTTCTAAAATGTCCATAAAAAGTGGTACGTGTCTCCTGCATGTTTGAAAACATAACAAAATGCCGCAGGTAGGAGCATGATAACATAATGTTTCCATGGTGATGCGTTGTATAGTACACACAAAATCCTCATTTAAATAAGGCGGTCTGCACCACTTTTCAATTGTACGCAACATGGCCACTAATAGTACACACTATTTTATAGATTACACATGCTGTTTTTCAAGTGGTATTTGGATCTTAGTAATAAATCAGGCCCAGAGAGTATTATTTTTAAAAGCAACACATTTTTACGTAAATTACGAATAATTAACAGCATGTTATGGGCTTTATGGTTTGCATGTATTAAAGTATGTGCACACTTAATAACGCACGCCAAGGTAATCTACTACAATTTTGCACAGAGGACTGCAATTTTTAAATAAGCAAAATAGCAAGCGCAATCCATTTAGTGTGTCTGTCTTCGTGTAAATGCAGAATATATGCTCATTTGGATGTGCAAATTACGGGGAAGAGGAGGCGCAAATATCATCACTTGCGATGTGATTTATCAAGGCTGAAACTGTTTTGCAACTATATCTCGCACATTTAGAGCAAATGCGCAAACTGGCACGATTACACACAGAGTAGAAGGACAGAGAGAATCCTCGTGCATTTCAAAAGAAATATAAATATTAAACATATTGCCTATTCAGCAATGGCATTCCATAATTTTACAGCTGTTTGATGACTTAAGGCGCTAATTAAAAAAAACAAATTAATTCGCTTTGGTGTATGTTAGTTTTTCTTCATATAGGAAATATATTAAAATAGTATCTCTTGCAATATGCATTTTTTGCATAGTGCAGTGCCCCCCAAAACGCAACTTCAGCGGGCTAAAAGTAGGTGTGGAAGCTGCCTTCCAGTGGGTCCTCCTGACCACGAAGCTTTTCCAGGCGAGCCCGTTTCATTGTTTGCAACACAGCTTTATTTTGCAGATCAAGTCTCTGGGTTGCTTTTCAGCAACTGTTTTTCTCCGCTCTCGCTCTGGCTCGTACGCTGCCTCCAGCTCCAACCATGTCTCTCCTCCCGGTTGCTGCTTATACAGATCGACAGGTGTTTAGATAACAAGGCCCAGGTGGGCCATCTACGCACCTGTTGCTGACTTCGAGGCCGGTCCTGGCACACCCCTCTTCGCTGCAGGCCTGCAACCCACGCCCCCCTCCACAGTAGGTTATGCACATCAATATGATCTACAAAAGGTGTTTTTTTTATATTTGTCTGCTGCATGTCCAGAACATGACAGAAGGCCACAGGTTAGACCAAGTGTGTCAAACTCACATACAGAGTGGGCCAAAATTTTAAACTGAACAAAGCCGCAGGCCAAGGTTGAACAAATTAACCTTTTAATAGGGACCCAAACAAGTTTTGCATTGAATATTGAACAAGCGAGACTTATATAACTTTATAGTGACATGCAAAATAGAGTTTCAAATAATACTAATAATTTAAAAATTGCAATGGCATATCAAATCAAATTTAAATATAAATTGAATGCCTCTTTTCAATTTGCAGCCTTCTCAGGTATATATCAAAATAAACTTTTCCCACAGGCTAATAATAAATGTTTATATTGTAGCGTCCAGGAAGAGGTAGTACTGCAAGAGGTTCTGTGTATTTGTTCTGTTGTGTTTATGTTGTGTTACAGTGCGGATTTTCTCTCGAAATTTGCTTCTCACTCTCGTTTAGTGTTGGTTCACAGTGTGGCGCATATTTGTAACAGTCTTAAAGTTGTTTATGCGACCACTCTCAGTGTGACCTGTATGGCTGTTGACCAAGCTTGCATTGCATTAGTGTGTGTGTGTGTGTGTGTGTGTAAAAGCCACATATATAATGTGACTAGGCCGGCACGCTGTTTCTACGTAGGAAAAGCGTACGTGACGAAAGGTTTTAGAGGACGCTTGAGGTAGTGCCTATAAGGCACGCACCCAATATTGTTGTCCAGGTGGGAATCGGTAGAAATTTGGGAGAATGGTTGCCCCCTGTGATTTTCGTGAGAGGCACTGAAATTTGGGAGTCTCCTTGGAAAATTGTGTGTGTGTGTGTGGGGGGGGGGGGGGGGGGGGTTAGCAAGTATGAGTATTAGCGCTGAAAGAGGTTTCACAGCGACACCGCCGCTGTATAATACCGGCGGGCCAGCTCTAATGTTAATATGATATTGCCTCAAGGGCCAAATGAAAATACACGGCGGGCCAAATTTGGCCCGCGGGCCAGAGTTTGACACCCATGGGTTAGACCATGTGAGGGAAAAGACTGTCTTCAGGGTGACAGCCGCTAAACATAAAAATCCTCTTTTAAATAGTGCAGTCTGCACCACATTTGCACTTGTTATCAATTGTACATGCAACACATCTACTAACAATTATAATTACTTGTTTGCATATTTAGCAACACACACAGATACTAAAAACATGTATTTTAAAAACACAATACAGTTTAAATGCAAGTGAAACATATAATCAAAATGATCAACCAGTCCTCTATTGGATAACGTGGGTATTTCCCGCCACAATATTTCAAGCTTGTAGGCGTTAGTCCCCTCACAGAATGCCAGACAAAGAGGGAAACACTTGCATCAGGCTTCTTTTGTTGCATTAAGCTGCATATGAAAGAGTTGTTGGCCAGAAAAGATGGATTGCAATTTTCCATTACTTCATTCAAAGCTTCCCATTCACTTGCAGTGAATGCGCAGTGAGGCTCGAAGCAAGGGTACCTTGCCTATCAAGGCCGTGGAAGTCCTCTATTCTTGCTGCGATCTAACAAATATTGAGGCGATTATTTCACGCTGGGTAAAATGTCAACAGGAGTAAGGCATTTAAGAAGCGGTTCAAGCGATAAGCATGGCGTCACTATGAAAACATGCAAGTGCTCTAAGTTGCTAAGAATAGATTAATTATTTTTATGAAATTTACATTTCAGCAAAGGGATATGCTGGGTCACATATTTCCCCCTGTGCTCCACATTGTCCAAATATCAATGATGGGTAATCCGACATTCCTCACTCCAGAAATCTGGGGATAATCCCAGCAGGAGGTGGGAAGCATATTCATGTCTAATTATGTTTCTGCATCGCGCTACTCAGGCCTTTCTTGCATTCAAGGCCTGGGGATCAATCGCGCAGAGCTTCTTGGCCAAACAGAATTGACAAGATGGACACAATGTAAAGCTTGTCCATGCCGCCGTTCAATTGGGCTTGCTCACAAGGAGGAGCGATTATTCCAAAATTAGCGATTATTTCCTTAGGTAAACAGGGCGTGTCATCAGCGTGCACTTTGTTGTCAGTACACCTCCAAAACAGACAGAAAAAAATGGAGCTGCTAAGACCCCCCCTCCTTCACATTGCAGAACCCTGCGGCTCAGCACAACCCTCCCTGATAAAGTGGTATTTCCCGCATACAAAGGAAGCATCGGTCTTAATCCTCAACCTACCCACACCCCCTTCTTTCTTCCCAGCAAGGGAGCACAATGAGCACAGACCTTGTCTTCATCCAAAGGTGGGCTATCACAGCAGTCTGGTAATACATGCTGATCAAAGCCTATTCAATGCTAATCAGAACAACAGATCAACATTATGATCTAATTAGGGACACCCCATGTGCTGCTGGGGGGGCAGAGGTGGAGGGAATGCCATGGCATTGTTGGCACTACAGAGGGATGACATTAAAATAGCGGGGCAGAACAATAGCTTTGCTGTAATGCTGTGCTATAATCCTAGCTCAAACCTGATGAAAACTAATAAAACAGTGAGAATTTCAATGACAATATACAACAACTTCTTTCTCCACGCTTTGAACCGTGTGCTCTATACAACGCTGCGGCTAATTTATATACTTTTCTCAGGTTTATGAGCTTCACACACCACCAATAAATTTTGTCTAGTCCCATCAGACCAAAGACATTCCCAAACGGCTCACCAATGAAATTGTTCACATTGTAGTGGACCAATTACGAATTTCGTTTTGTCAAATTTTCTGACTTTTATGGATACTTGTGTTAAGCAATGCCAACCTGTCAAGTCACAAGGTTCATGCATTTTGGCGTGAGTGTGCATGAATGCAGTTTTGGATGCCTTTACTTCAGGCTATGAGAAAACACAATTTACACCAAAGCATATCCCATACATTTTATCTGGACCACAAGGAAGTGTTTTAAATGTAGATTAATACAAACATAAGTCCCCTTTAATACAAACACGCTCACACAATCATTCAGTCAACCATTTAGCCCATTATGGACTCACCCTCATCATGGAGAAGATGATGAAATGCACACGACACAGCCGAAGATAATCAGCCCTGTTGTCAAAAAAGGAAACGACCGCAGTACAGAACGAAAATGCTCCATCACTAGCGGGCCTTGAAAGGCTGCAGTAGGACGATGAGGATGAAGAAAGCGCTCAATGACTTGTCTGCAAGGCTTCACTGTAAAAAATTGCCAGGATTTTACAGTTTTTAAAAACATTTTTTCACAATGAAATACTGTAATAAGGCTTGACTGTAACATTATAACATATCAGTTGATTTGCACCCACCTGCCTTTTATGCATTTTATACCTGTTTTAAAAAGCTTTAATTAAATTATTTTAATTGTGTCTGCTTTTAACCCTACTGGAGCACTTCGAGATTTGTACGCAAATGTAAAGCATGTTATAAATAACATGCCGAATTATTGTTATTAGTATTTATATAACAAATGACGGTAAAAAATAAAAATATGCTTTTTTTCCACAGGAGTGTACTCTTATTTCACAATATTTACCGTAATCATAATCCTCTGTAATACAACAACAAATTCCTGCAAAATCAAACTCATTTGTCTCTAAAAGGGTTCTGTAGACTATGTTGCACACTCTTGTACAGCAGGTGGCGGTATGATGTTCAATCAATCAATGTTTATTTATATAGCCCCAAATCGCAAATGTCTCAAAGGACTGCACAAATCATTACGACTACAACATCCTCGGAAGAGGATGTTGTAGTCGTTAAACTGAGAGAGTAATTAATCAAAAAATTACAGCATATACCGTATTTTTCTTGAATTGCCGCCGGGGCGCTAATTATTTTAAAACCTCTTCTCACTCCTGCGCTTACCAAAGGCATGCGGTAAAAGTAAGCATGCGCTAATTATTTTAAAACCTCTTCTCACTCCGGCACTTACCAAAGATATGCAGTAAAACATTGAGTGTGATGTAAGCTGGGACCTTAAATCCTACTGAATAGCTCTTAATCTTCTTCCCTTTATGCGATTTCAAATGATCGGTATTGAAATCAGCCTCCTCCATTTTGAAAATGATGACAGGGGAAGTGTCACTCGTGTCGTCACGAGTTTGACCAGCCGGTAATACTAAGCATGCGCTAATTATTTTGGGAAGCGAGTTTGACCCGGCAGTAATTCAAGGCAGGCGCATACTCTATGCCCTGCGGCAATTCAAGGAAATAAGGTAGTTGTAATTTATTGTAATGGACTATTAAAATTACAATTGGGAAGTTAAAGTATTTAATTATTGCAATTAAAAGTATCACAACGCTGCAGTTACCGTAAATTACTATAAATGTTACTGTGAAAGTAAATTTCTTATTAGCCAGTAATTTGCTGTGAATTCAGGAGGAACATTTTTACAGTGTATTGTGTGTCCTGTTACAGTCTTTTGTTTAATTTGTGAATGAACGCAAGCATAAATATGTCATGTTTCAATGTGCACTTTCTGGAAAAAAACAACCACCTTTGTAACTCGTGTACATATTGTGTTTTTTGTATTTTTTTTTTTATGTCATGTGCAGCCAATAAATGAACACAATAAATACCTAATTAAAGTTAAGCGGGTGCGGCTTATATTTGGTGCGCTCTACAGCCCGGAAATTACGGTAAATACGTTCTTTTTGCGCATGTGACACAGGGGTGCAGACATGCACAGCTTGACATTTCCTGCACATGTCCCTCAGTTTTTTTTTGCACTCCAGTGGCAGCCAGATGCCATTTCTGACATGAAGGATGATGAAGAGGTTGAAGGTCAGCAGTGGTTGAGCACTGTCTCACAGCATGAAATGACGCTCTTTGATTCCTTCACTTGGCACTGAGACGTTCGCTGACTCTGCTGGATATGTATTGTTTTGGTGGACCCCGCCACTCAGAGTATGCCCAATTAAGCATGAGCTATTAACAAATCTTTAAATCAATTACCCACTTGCCTTTCGGAAGGGGTTGTTCCCCTTTGGGAGGCACATCAGTCACGCCTTGTCTGCACGGTTATCCCCTGCAACTCCAGAAATCTGGGTGGCCGCGGGTTCTTTGAAAGCAGCACAATACATTTGGCTAATTCAGTAGATAGATGGCTAAGTCTGCTGTAACAAGGCTCCTGGGAGGGGCTAATCCTATCAAAATGGACTCCCTTTATGAAAACAATAATAGCAGGCACACACTAATGACATGAGGTATGTGAACATGGAATGCAAGGTGAGCAGGAACCATAAGTGTGACATTAATCATAAAAAAATAAGAAAAAGGTTTGTGTGGTGAGCAACATCCCTTCCACCTGGACCTAAAACAACAGAGCCATTTTTCGGATTGAGCACTGTTTAGATACTCCTTAGCTACCAAAATAAAGGCCAGATGTGCAGGCAGGAGTGTCATGTGGCTACACGCAAGACACAACGAAAGGCGGCCGTGTCGACAGCCATCGCTTTGCAAACTGACTTTCCCTTTCAGGCTGCGTACAAAGAAAGGTTTAACCCTCTAGTTGGGACAAAATGTACCAGGATTGCACTGTGTTGAACTTGGCAGATCATCAGTAAGGTGCGCCGTGTTGTGCGCGCATCAAAACATTCACAATTGATGGAACTAATTAACAAAAGGGGTTCCTTGATGAATGTTTAACTCGTAATTTGTTTTATAATTTATAAATAGTTATACATACATGTTGTGTTTTTTATTTTTCAAACGGTACAAACCCACTATTTGGCAAAGGTATAGGGGAAGGAAAAAGAGGAAAGTGTGGGCTTGTGTTACGGTACGCTTTGGTCTCATTTGTGGTGCAATTCCTTGCGTCACTTCGTAATATCGTATAAATGAACTGTAAAATCAACTGTAAAATATACTTTTTTTTATTAAACAAAGTGTGCTGTGCATTATTGTAATTTCAGAATTTATATAAATAACATTTGAATGCTTAGGTCAAACTACCTTCACCAGTAAAACAAAATAGCATTCATTGTTTGTCCCTAATTCCAAAAGCTATACTTTATTATGCAAAATTATTTTTAATATTTCAGAAAAGTCTTAGTTTTGTTGCGATCCGTTACTCGGATCTTCACATATTGTTTATTGTTCCGTTGTTGTCTCATTCTCCGTCTGACCCGCTTACTTCCTGTTTAGTCAGTCACCTTGGTTACTCATTAGTTCACCTGCTACTCACGGTCCCGCACACCTGCTACAGTTAATCACCTTCACTTTATAAGCCTTCCTCTTTTCTTTGTTCAGCCTGGGTTCATAATTTGCTTTCACGCAACGAGTTACGCCTGCATTTTTCACGTATGTATATTCTCGCTAGCTTTTCACGCCAAGCCATTGTTTATTCCAGCTCTCATGCTGTATGTTTTGTTTTTCCCTTTTATGTGCCTACGTGCCAGTTTAGTTTTCATTATTGTATATCCTAGCTCTCATTCTAGCGTTTTTTGGTTTGCCTTTTGTTAGCTCCAGTGTTTTTATTCAGTGCTCTTTTTGTAGAATAAATTTGTTAAATGTTACCTTTGCTGTGTTCTATTTCGACGCATCCTCGAGGGAATCAAACCCGGCACCACGATGCCGAACAGGCGTAATAAGTTTTTCCATACTTGTATGTTATTGTATGTTCATCCCAAAACACAATAGTAGTTCTCTACAAGTAACACATTTTTTTGTGATGCAACTCACATAGCTCGTAGATCAAATCAACGTCACCTGTGTGTACTGCTGCACAACATGCTGCTCTGCTTGTCTCATTGGACTGGCGGGACCATACGGCTGTAGCCAAAGTGCTAACTAGAGTCTGGAGACACTCTTAATGATAAATAAATGATAAATGGGTTGTACTTGTATAGCACTTTTCTACCTTCAAGGTACTCAAAGCGCTTTGACACTACTTCCACATTTACCCATTCACACACACATTCACACACTGATGGCGCTAACTAGCACCCATCAGGAGCAAGGGTGTAGTATCTTGCACAGGACACAACGGACGAGACGAGGTTGGTACTAGGCGGGGATTGAACCAGGGACCCTCGGGTTGCACACTGCCACTCTTCCACTGCGCCATGCCGTCCCGTCTGTCATGTGGTAACGCTACTGCGGGGTCTCCAATTGACGGGGCGTGGGCCACCCACTGAACATAGCAGTTTTTTTGTGGTCCTCCAAAAAACCCCAGAAAAAATGGAAAAAGGAAGCCAAACGCCATGACAGAAATATGAAATGTGGAAACTAATTAGGCCAATATTTGTGTTGAAATTGAGTTGGACATGTTGAAGGAATAAAGCTACATAGATGTTAGCATTTTTGTCATCTGTTCTTGGGTGTATGTGATTTATTACTGACTTGTATATGTAGTGTAAACATTAAATTACTTTACAAAGCCATCTTTTTACCCATTATATACGTCACTCGTTTAATCCATCGAAATAATGTAATAAATCAAAATCAAAATAGTTTGAGTTGAGGAACTTTCAAAGTGATTTTAAAGTAGGATTAAATCATATATTCATTAGAATAAATATTTACATATCATAACTGATTACTCTCTTTGTTTTTTAAATATCTGAACAGTATAAAATACCTATTTTCAATTTTAATATCAGGGATGCAACAAGACTGTAGTAAGTGAACCGTGGGAAGTGGTGAGGAAACACTGTATTGTCAGATACACTTTTGGAAAACGAGTTTAGTTGGTACGTAGTTACCTTATTTTATTTTGAAAGATCTACATGCTAATGAATTGGTGGAATGGCCCATATTGTAGTAGACATTTTAGGAGATACATCTCCAATCACGGTCTTACAGGTGCAATAAAATGAGTACTGAAAAATACAAAAATTATCACAAGCTTTCTGTTAACAGCAACGTCTTTAAAATGCAATTCCAACAACGAAAGCACTCCAACTTAACTCTCGCTTTAAATGAGTCTCCTAAATTTATATACCATATGTTCTGGTAAACTTCTTTCTTCTTTTCATCTCATGGAATACGTATGGAATATGTATCGCAAAAAGCTAATGAAAAAGCAAAAATTATTTTAGAGTTTTATGGCCGCTGAACTCAGTTCCAGGTGGGGAAGGCGTCTTGTAAAATGTGTTGATGTCTTGAGTAATTATCATTCTTATCATATTCTTTTAGCTTAAAGGGCCCATCTAATGTTTGACAACATTGACATTTTTTTCATAGTTCTGCACCTGAAAATGATGTCTACAGGCACAATTACCCCTACAATAGAAAGAGTAGTGATTTTAAGCTTGTTTTCTAACGAGCCTAGCACATTTTAGAACAGGTTCGATCCCCACCTTCTATTAACCAGTACTAAACAGACAGAAACAAACAAAAGAACAGCGTGCCGAACGCACGGGAAGCTAAGGCTAAAACTTAGCACAGAAGTCTGGAACCAGAAACATAAATGCGACTGTTGCCTACTGTAAACAAGGAACCCAGGACGAGCGTTAAAAGGGCAGGCTTGAATATAGTCTCTTGATTGGACACAGGTGTGTCCCAAAAAACTGAGGCAGGTGAAAATCATATGTAACTATGGTGACAAAACAAACAAGGAAGTGCAACCAAGAACTAAATAAGTCCAAAACTAACAGAAAATAATACAAAAAGACTCAAAAATCTAAACACAATATGATCCGGGCAGCTGATCATAACAAAAACATTTTTTTGTCTAAGTTTTTTGTTTTAAAGACTCAAACCAACACTCGATGGTCCAAGATGGCGGCGCCCGGACGGGCTGCGACTTGCAGAAGCTCTTGGTAGAAATTGATTATTTGGATAAAAATACCGGACAATTCTGCAAATTTCATGGCTGGCTTATAGCGTGGACGCTCCGTAATAACTTACGCCCGCCAGACAATTCTGGATGTGGATAGATCGGCTGTTTTTGGACTGAAATATGCGTATACGTTGGACCACCTCGCTAGCATGGGAATACTTTGCCGGCTACATCCAGCGGCCTTTGACGCAGTGGATTATAGTACCAGCGGAGACCGTCAAAGGAAAACACGCAAGCGGTGTGATCGAAAGCAGAAGCGCGGATGCCGAGCGGGGCTAACAACAAAGCCAAAGGCTAATCCCCACAGAACACCGCTTCCTTCCATCCTGAAGCTGGATTTAAATGGAAGACGCGAGCCTACTAGTCTGGGTGAGAAGTCAGTTAAGTTAGAACAAGTTTTTTTCTGATATGACTGTGTCAGAGTTGGACATGCGTTCTACTGAGGTGGCAAATTATGATGGGTTCAGTTTATCGCAGCACCAAGCAAATGATTGGAACAGTCCCGTCATATCAATTCCTAGATATGGTCGTAATTATTTTAAGTGCACTACGCATAATAAACGCAATTATTAATATTGATACTACGGATAATTTTATCAAAAACTCCTTAAAACAGCCCACTACCTATAATAAGGGCTTTTTAAAGATCATTGTCCCTCAAAACGTTATTAGTTAATGAGGTCATTAGAGACAACAATTTTAACGTCATCGGTCTCAGAGAAACCTGGCTTAAACCAGAGGACTTTTTTGCACTAAATGAGGCATCTCCTCCCAACGAAACGAATGCGCGTATTGCCCGTCCCCTTAAAAGGGGTGGGGGGGTTGCACTAATATACAACGAAAACTTTAACATTAGTCCTAACCTAAATAATACATATAAATCGTTTAAGGTGCTCTCTATGGTCTGTCACACCGCTGCCTCTATACCTCGCTGTTATCTACCGCCCCCCAGGGCCCTATTCAGACTTTATCAATGAATTCTCAGAGTTCGTTGCTGATTTAGTGACGCACGCCGATAATATAATTATTATGGAGGACTTTAATATCCATATGAATACCCCATCGGACCCACCGTGCGTGGCGCTCCAGACTATAATTGATAGATGTGGTCTTACACAGATAATAAATGAACCCACGCATCGCAACGGTAATACGATAGACCTAGTGCTTGTCAGGGGAATCACCGTTTCCAAAGTTATGATACTCCTGTATACTAAAGTAATGTCCGATCATTACCTTATAAAATTCGAGGTTCAGACTCATGTTCAGCAAGCTAATAATAATAATGACTGCTATAGCAGCTGCAACATTAATGCTGCCACAACGACAACCCTTGCTGGCCTACTGCCCTCGGTAATGGCACCATTCCCAAATTATGTGGGCTCTATTGAGAACCTCACTAACAACTTTGACTACACCCTGCGCAAAACCATTGATAGTATAGCACCGCTGAAGTTAAAAAAGGCTCCAAAAAGTCGTACCCCATGGTTTACAGAAGAAACTAGAGCTCATAAATTATCATGTAGAAACCTGGAACGCAAATGGCGTGCGACTAAACTTGAGGTTTACCATCAAGCATGGAGTGATAGTTTAAAAACTTATAAACACATGTTTACCTTAGCGAAAGCTAAATATTATTCAAATCTCATCCGCCTTAGTAAAAACAATCCTAATTTTTTTTTTTAGTACAGTAGCATCGCTAACCCAACAAGGGACTCCTTCCAATAGCTCCACCCACTCGGCAGATGACTTTATGAAATTTTTCAATAAGAAAATTGAACTCATTAGAAAGGAGATTAAGGACAAATCGTCCCAGCTACAACTGGGTTATATTAACACAGATACGACTGTATATACAGCGGATACTGCCCTCCAAAATAGTTTCACTCGTTTTGATGAAGTAACATTAGAAGAATTGTTACACACTTCCTGGGAAACTTATCAAGGAGCTATTTTTATTATTAGGTCCATCAGTGCTAAATATTATAAACTTATAACTTTCCTCGGGCACTGTTCCCCTAGCATTCAAAAAAGCGGTTATTCATCCTCTCCTTAAAAACCTAACCTTCATCCTGACCTCATGGTAAACTACCGACCGGTGTCTCACCTTCCCTTTATTTAAAAAATCCTCGAAAAAATTGTTGCGAAGCAGCTAAATGAACACTTGGCGTCTAGCAATCTATGTGAAACCTTTAAATCCGGTTTCAGGGCAAATCACTCTACGGAGACAGCGCTCGCAAAAATGACTAATGAGCTATTGCTAACGATGCATTCTGATGCGTCATCTATGTTGCTGCTCCTCGATCTTAGCGCTGCTTTTGATACCGTCGATCATAATATTTTATTAGAGCGTAACAAAACACGAATTGGTATGTCAGACTTAACCCTGTCTTGGTTTTACTCTTATCTTACTGACAGGATGCAGTGCGTCTCCCATAACAGTGTGACCTCGGACTATGTTAAGGTAACGTGTGGAGTTCCTCAAGGTTCGGTCCTTGGCCCTGCACTCTTCAGCATCTACATGCTGCCGCTAGGTGACATCATACGCAAATACGGTATAAGCTTTCACTGTTATGCTGATGACACCCAACTCTACATGCCCCTAAAGCTGACCAACGCGCCGGATTGTAGTCAGCTGGAGGATGTCCGCTAACTTTTTGCAACTCAACGCCAAAAAAACGGAAATGCTGATTATCAGTCCTGCTAGACACCGACCTCTATTTAATAATACAACTTTAACATTTGACAACCAAACAATTAAACAAGGCGACTCGGTAAAGAATATGGGTATTATCTTCGACCCAACTCTCTCCTTTGAGTCACACATTAAGAATGTTACTAAAACGGCCTTCTTTCATCTCCGTAATATCGCTAAAATTCGCTCCATTTTGTCCACTAAAGACACTGAGATCATTATCCATGCGTTTGTTACGTCTCATCTCGATTACTTTGACGTATTATTTTTGGGTCTCCCCATGTCTAGCATTAAACGAGTACAGTTGGTACAAAATGCGGCTGCTAGACTTTTGACAAGAACAAGAAAGTTTGATCACATTACGCCTGTACTGGCTCACTTGCACTGGCTTCCTGTGCACTTAAGATGTGACTTTAAGGTTTTACTACTTACGTATAAAATACTACACAGTCTAGCTCCAGCCTATCTTGCCGATTGTATTGTACCATATGTCCCGGAAAGAAATCTGCGTTCAAAGGCTTATTAGTGATTCCCAGAGCCCCAAAAAAGTCTGCGGGCTATATAGCGTTTTCCGATCGGGCTCCAGTACTCTGGGATGCCCTACCGGTAACAGTTCGAGATGCCACCTTAGTAGAAGCATTTAAGTCCCATCTTAAAACTCATTTGTATACTCTAGCCTTTAAATAGACCCCCTTTTTAGACCAGTTGATCTGCCGTTTCTTTTCTTTTTCTCCTCTCTCCCACTCTCCCTTGTGGAGGCGGTCCGGTCCAGTGGCCATGGATGAAGTACTGGCTGTCCAGAGTCGGGAGCCAGAATGGACTACTCGTCCAGAGTCGGGACCCAGGATGGCTGGGTACATCTCTGCGCTGCTGATCTGCCTCTGCTTGGGATGGTTTCCTGTTGGCTCCACTATGACGGGACTCTTACTACTGTGTTGGATCCACTTTGGACTGGACTCTCACGGTTGTGTTGGATCCACTATGGATTGAACTTTCACAGTATGATGTTAGACCCGCTCGACATCCATTGCTTTCTGTCCCCTAGGGGTGGGGGGTTACTCACATATGCGGTCCTCTCCAAGGTTTCTCATAGTAATCATTGTCACTGTCACCGACGTCCCACTGGGGTGAGTTTTCCTTGCTCTTATGTGGGCTCTACCGAGGTGGTTTGTGTTGTGGTTTGTGCAGCCCTTTGAGACACTATTGATTTAGGGCTATATAAATAAACGTTGAGTGATTTATTGATCATGAGCAGCCTTCAGGGAAGAAAAAAAAAAAGACTAGACCCGGCGATCAATAAAATGAGAAAAAGAGGGTGAGCTGCAAGTATTGTATTTTGCATCTGCTTCTACTGATGTTTTCCTCAAGATGTTTGAGGAAAGGCTGAATGAGCATGAGGAAACACTGGCTATGGTGTCTATGGAAGAGCAAGGAGGTCAGGAAATGGTAATTATTACTTTTTTCTTTTTCCATCCATCCATATTCTACCGCTTGTCCCTTTTCTTTTTTTTTGTTCTTCATTTTAACCATATCAATTTTGAAGTAAAAATGGACCAGGGCGACAAAAAGATGCAATTAGGTTAGGATAGAATATGACTGATTTTATTTATCCCACAAAAGGGAAACTATGTGGTTGCAGTGCAGATTCAAAATGTCTACAAAAACAAAAGGGAAATATTAAGGAACACAAAGGAGATTAAATATAGCAACCAGCTGCCACTTCATAGGCACCATTCCTGCATAAAGCTGCAAAAGTAAAATAATGCAGAAAAACAAAACAACCTGCAATAAATATAACATATTGTTCACACACGATTGCACCATAAGACAACCAAACAACAAAACAAAACAAAAACACCATTTCAAAACCTACATACTCTACTCTCCGCTGCTCCATGCCATTGTTTGCTAGGGTGGGGGGCAGTTTATGATCAAGATAATAGATTTACATCCCATTATACACACCGTCTATGTGGGGAAATGGGCTCCAGTTCCGTAGATGACGTCACTCCAATAGAGGCCAACATATTGAGTCTGGCGATGGAAACGGGGTGTTCTAAGTACACTTATATACCGATTACTAAAAACTAATAACTATTATGGGAAATGAGTGACAGATTCATTTTCAGGTGCAAAAAATATGCTAACAAATCCTGTTAGTGGACACTGTGGGCCCTTTAATTGTGGCAACAAGCCCCAAAGAGCTAAAGAAAATTCATGAATTTATATTTCTGGTTGTCAAAAACAGCAAGTTAACTCATGTGATTAATCACAAAATGCTATTGCATGAATTGCATTATTATATACAGATTAATCACATAAATTATTTTGAGCACGCAGGCTCTTTTACCTAAACCCTGGATGTTTACCTTAAAGTATGTAGGAGACTCCAGCTTGGGCACTAGCTGATTGATTTCATTTCAAAAATAAATCCCGACTATACGTCATATAAAACTGTTACTAAGTTTTAAACAACTACATGATTTAATCAAAACAGTGGTGCCTAAACGTTTTCCACCTGTGGCTGCACACTGAAAAATCAAAATATGTGTGGGTTATTTTTGTGTTTTTTTGTTTATATTTTGTAAAAACTGAAATTAAAGTAGACATTATATTCATACATATAGGGGAAAAACTTTTTGTGATTTTTTTTTTGTTATAGGTGACAAAGCATATGACAATTAGTTATTAACATTAAAATGTCAGCTTTGGCAAATAATTACATTACCTATTTTTACTATTTTGTCTTACATTTTTTCGGTCTTTTTTTGGCTCTATTTAAATACGCGATATGAAAATGGTCCCTGGGCCCCGCTTTGGACGCCCTTGAATTGAAATGTTTTATTTATTTGTTTAAAAATTGTTGTTTTGAATGTTTGGTGTTGTTGTTGTCTTTCCTTGTCTCTTACACCTCTTGTCCCCAAAATTACCCCCTTTAGTCTTATTTTTCTTTTTTCTATCCCCTGCTGACCAGATCCGGCTACACCAAACGCAAATCCACACACTTAATAAAAATAAAAGGAAATAATGCAACAAGAGAAGTATCCCACCGTTCTCTTGTGTAAAGTAAATCTGTACAGCAGATACAGGCATCTTGATTAACGTAATTTTTTCGCCCAAGCCCTTAAACAAACAAACACACAAACAAACAAACAAACAGACAAACAAATAAACAGACAAACATACCATCTTTTTTATATAAATAAATACACACGAATATTTAAAAAAAATGTTCCTGTATGATATTCTGTATCATAATATTGCAGTTGTTTCAAGTTAATTAAAGTTAAACAAGTGAATAATGAATAATGAAACCTATGATTAATCATGATTAATCCAAATTCAAAAGTGCAATTAATTTTGATTAAAAAAGATAATTTGACATCACAAATATTGACCCATAACCCATTTACACACAAACAAACAAACAAACAAACAAACAAACAAACAAACAAACAAACAAACACACAAACACACACACACACAAACAAACAAACAAACATAACATATTTTTTTATATAAATAAATACATACAAATATTTAAAAATAATTTCCCCTTATGGTATTCTGTATGATAATTTTGCGCTTGTTTGAAGTTAATTAAAGTCAAACAAGTGAATAATGAAACCTATGATTAATCATGATTAATCCAAATTCAAAAGTGCAATTAATTTTGATTAAATAAGATAATTTAACATCACTAATATTGACCCATAACCCATTTATAAATCAAATAAAGTGATACAATAAGTAAATAAATCATTCAGAAATACTAATAATGAACTCCAACTTGTAGTAGTTGACAGGCCTGCACAAGATTGATAGATTATTGATCGTGTTTAGTTTAAATGAGCCAAAAAACTAAAGGGGTACGACAGCCTGACATTTTATCGTCAACACTGTTCAAAGTTTACCCGCTGTCTCGCGTGGGTCAGCTCCAGGCTCGGCCCCCCCGCCCCCATCCTAAGTCCAACTCCCACACACAGACAGGAACAAAAAAGGCCCACCTCAGTGTGGCCCTATCAATGTCACCGCTTTGTGCCACAGTCTTTCAGGGTACATGAAGTGTCTTTAGCCACAATGAGATCAATGGCCCGGCCAACTGTGCAGCGGCTCGGAGCGAATGAGGCCCCCGCTGAGCCGCAAGACGGAGCACATAATGCCACTCGGGGTCCGCACGTCTGATCTGTGTCTCCATCTTCTTGTGCTTACTCAACAAAACTTTTCCTCTGCACGTTCGCTGACGTGTTTGCCGTGGGATGCAATATTGATGTGACATATCGCTGCATTTAGTTGGAAATGTCCCCGAGGACCTTTCAAAGTTTTCTGTGTACTCTGCTGAGGCAGATCTTTCCTGACAGTGACCTCAGTCAGCTTATAGGTACATTGGACAGGTCAGGCCCATTGATTTCCCATTGCCTCTTGGCACAATAAAGCGTGTCAACGAACCACTGAGATGTGTCCTTGACCAAAGTGCAACATGTCTGCTTTGAGGCTTCCAACGGACTTAACAAGCTCCATTGAATAAAACGCGCGTTTGTGTGTAGCATTATGTGAATATATCATTATGGATAATCAGAGACCACCAGGTTAGATATTGGAGTTTTTTTCCTTCGCTCGCAACAACAACAACAAAAGCCTAATTTGCCGTCATCAGCTTCTTTTGTTCGAACAGAGGCCGCTCTTTGAGATATAATCCCAGTTCTATAGATGAAATAGAGTCTGGACAGGCAGCGGCAGGAGTCTGTGAAAGCCTTTTCCAGCGCTGAATCTTTGGTAGATCTGCAGGGGTTTGAAAAAAAGCAAATAGCATGTCGATGACAAAAAAGAGTGACGTAAACTATAGCCACCTGGCATCGGAAACAGGAAGTGTACAAGGAAAGAGTAACATAGTCGTGGTATTCCTATCTATTTGCTGTTGCATTCGGACTGTCTCCGGAAAATGTGCTGAAAGGACATTCCACTGAATCTGTGTTATTTGCTTGTTGTAACTCTCAAAATAAACACATTTATGTATTCTTACAACTATAATGAACTACAGTGGTGCCTCAATTTAAGAATGCCCCAACTTAGGAGTTTTTTGAGATACGAGCTGTCTCTTGGCGTATTGTTATGCTTTAAGTTGCAAGCAAAAACTTGAGTTACAAGCTAAATGTCTCTGTGAACCATGAATTTATTAACATGGACCCCGACTTAAACAAGTTGAAAAACTTATTGGGGTGTTAGCATTTAGTGGTCAATTGTAAGGAATATGTACTGAACTGTGCAATCTACTAATAAAAGTCTCAATCAAAAAACCCTGAAAGATAGAACTAAAACCCCGGGGCCTGTATCCCTAAAGGTTCTGAGAATAGCCTCAGAGAGCGCTTAAGTTTCCCTAAAAATTCCTAGCAAGGAGTCCTAGCCTAGGAGTGATTCCGGAACATTCTCAGAGAATTCTGAGAAAGGAACGGACAGAAACTCCTATCTTAGTGAGGCGGTGTGGTTGACCCTATTGCTTTGTATGAGTCATTATTTCAAAAGCTGTGATTGGTTGATCCTAAAAAAAAAAAAAATTAAATAAAAAATAAATGAGTGTGAATGTTGTCTGTGTTGGCCCTGCGATGAGGTGGTGTCTTGTCCAGGGTGTGCCCCGCCTTCCGCCCGACTGTGGCTGAGAAGGGCACCAGCACCCCCCGCGACCCCGGGGGGAATAAGCGGTCGGAAAATGGATGGATATATATACATACTTTTGGTGATAATGGGCAATGTATGGACCCTCAAATCAATTAACTTAATCACAGAATGTAGTCTTATGAAGACTATATAATTGTAAATAATATTTCACATGGGACGGCGTGGTGCAGTGGGAGAGTGGCCGTGCGCAACCCGAGGGTCCCTGGTTCAATCCCCACCTAGTACCAACCTCGTCACGTCCGTTGTGTCCTGAGCAAGACACTTTACCCTTGCTCCTGATGGGTGCTGATTAGCGCCTTGCATGGCAGCTCCTTCCATCAGTGTGTAAATGTGTGTGTGAATGGGTAAATGTGGAAGTAGTGTCAAAGCGCTTTGAGTACCTTGAAGGTAGAAAAGCGCTATACAAGTCAGTGTTAATTTTGTTGACGAAATATTTTCGTCATAGTTATCGTCAACAACCTTTTTTTTCTGACTAGAACGAGACAATAACTAAATAAATAAAAAATGTACGTGGACTAAGACGATGACGAGGTGTATTGACATATTCGTCAACGAATAAAAACGAGACGAAAATGTCTGCCAGAGACGAGATCCAATCGGAACTCATTTCGTTAGGAAGAGGCGGGAGGAGTTGGGAAGAGAACCAATCAGACCGACGTGGTAAAGAAGTTACGTAAACATAGTTTGCGTTTGAGACTGACCCAGGAATGCGCTGCAGAAGACAACATGTCAACGCCGGGGAGGAAGAGGAGAGAGAACATATGGGGAAATGTTATATTTGACGTCAAAGATAACAAGACGCAGTGTAAGAAATGCTGCACGAGGACACGCCAATTCTGACAACTGCTTCCGGTTCCGGGTCAACGTGAATGACTGCTCGCTGACTGCTCTTGTTGCAAAAAAGCTAAGTATCGTTCTATCTGTGTGATTTTAACTGTTTTGCAGCTTTATTTACAACTTATCGAACATATTTAATAGTTCAATTTAACTTGCAAATCACCCGATCTCTGTCTCACCACTTCGCCCTCAGCTAGCTAGCTGCTAAGCTAACGAGGCTAGCGGAGAAAGGCAGCGCCGGTCTGAAGGAAGCTTCTCCCCCGCCACCGTGACCACCACTTCCCGAAGACAGCTGGCACTCCACTCGGCGACGGAAAGTTTCTGTGAGTATGGCTTCCTGCGCTTCGTGCACTTTACTCATGGATAGGTTGGCTTTGCTAGAGAGCCGTGTCCGCCAGTTAGAGCAGTGTAATTTCGTAACTTTAGATGTTGCGGACACATCTGCTAGCGTTAGCTGTAGCGAGCTAACTAGCCCAGCTTGTAGCAGCCCTAAGCGGCCTACAAGCTACGGTGTACCGGTTGAGACGCATAATAGATTTAGCCCTTTAGCTAGTCCTACACCCCAGTCTACCGGGCACCACACTTTAGTTATAGGGGACTCCATCACCCGAAACATAAAGCTTAGCAAACCAGCCACAATTAAGTGTATTCCCGGGGGCAGAGCACCTGACATTGAAGCTAATCTTAGGGAGCTAACTCGCAACAGGTCTAGTAAGCACGTACGGCAGGCTAACCGCACCACTAGTTATGCGAATATAGTAATACACGTTGGCTCCAATGACGTTAGGATGAGACAATCAGAGATTACAAAGAGAAACATAGCCAGGGCTTGTAATCTCGCCAGAAAGATGTCCAGGCATCGAGTAATTGTCTCTGGCCCCCTGCCTGGGAGAGGCAATGATGAGAGATATAGCAGATTAGTCTCTCTTAACAGGTGGCTGGATAGCTTCTGCAGACAACAGGGATTTACGTTTATTGATAATTGGCCCTCTTTCTGGGGCAAACCTGGCTTGCTGAGGAGAGACGGCCTTCACCCTAACCAGGAAGGCGCTATCCTCTTGTCTCGGAACATAGACTTCGCATTGAGCCACATTTGACTAACTGCACTAGAGCAAGCCCGGTCACAGGCAATTACAGAGCCTGCTAGCCTGGGTATGGAGTCAGTTAAGTTAGAGCTAGCCAGCGCCAGGCTGGATGATCCCTGTACACATAGCAATTTTCGTAGAATAATACACAACTCACAAAATGTTTTTTCTACTGTGTCTATGACTTCGTCAGAGTTAGACATGCGTTCTACTGAGGTGGCAAATTATGATGCGTTCAGTTTATCGCAGCGCCAAGTAGACAATCTGAAAATTCCCGTCATATCAATTCCTAGATATGGTCGTAATTATTTTAAGTACACTGCGCATAATAAATGCAACATTATTAATATTGCTACTACGGATAATTTTATCAACAACTCCTTAAAACAGCCCACTACCTATAATATGGGCTTTCTAAACATCAGATCTTTGTCTCCCAAAACGTTATTAGTCAATGAGGTCATTAGAGACAACAACCTTAACGTCATCGGTCTTAGCGAAACCTGGCTTAAACCAGACGACTTTTTTGCGATGAATGAGGCATCCCCTCCTAACTATACGAATGCGCATATTGCCCGTCACCTCAAAAGGGGAGGGGGTGTCGCACTAATATACAACGAAAACTTTAACTTTAGTCCTAACTTAAATAATAAATATAAATCGTTTGAGGTGCTTTCTATGAAGTCTGCCACACCTCTGCCTCTGTGCCTGGCCGTTATCTACCGCCCCCCAGGGCCCTATTCGGACTTTATTAGTGAATTCTCAGAGTTTGTTGCTGACCTAGTGACGCACGCCGATAATATAATTATAATGGGGGACTTTAATATCCATATGAATACCCCATTGGACCCACCGTGCGTGGCGCTCCAGATTATAATTGATAGCTGTGGTCTTACACAAATAATAAATGAACCGACGCATCGCAGCGGTAATACGATAGACCTAGTGCTTGTCAGAGGTATCACCGTCTCCAAAGTTATGATACTCCCGTATACTAAAGTAATGTCCGATCATTACCTTATAAAATTCGAAGTTCAGACTCATGTTCGGCAAGCTAATAATAATAATAACTGCTATAGCAGCCGCAACATTAATGCTGCCACAACGACGACTCTTGCGGACCTACTGCCCTCGGTAATGGCACCGTTCCCAAAGTATGTGGGCTCTATTGATAACCTCACTAACAACTTTAACAACGCCCTGCGCGAAACCATTGATAGTATAGCACCGCTGAAGTTAAAAAAGGCTCCAAAAAGGCGTACGCCATGGTTTACTGAAGAAACTAGAGCTCAGAAATTATTATGTAGAAAGCTGGAACGCAAATGGCGCACGACTAAACTTGAGGTGCACCATCAAGCATGGAGTGATAGTTTAATAACTTATAAACGCATGCTTACCTTAGCTAAAACTAATTATTACTCAAATCTCATCCGCATTAATAAAAACGATCCAAAATTTTTGTTTAGTACAGTAGCATCGCTAACCCAACAAGGGACTCCTTCCAGTAGCTCCACCCATTCGGCAGATGACTTTATGAAGTTCTTTAATAAGAAAATTGAACTTATTAGAAAGGAGATTAAAGACAATGCGTCCCAGCTACAACGGGGTTATAGTAACACAGATACGATTGTATATACGGCGGATACTGCAAATATCCAAAATAGTTTCTCTCGTTTTGATGAAATAACATTAGAAGGATTGTTACAACGTGTAAATGGAATAAAACAAACAACGTGTTTACTTGACCCACTTCCTGGGAAACTTATCAAGGAGCTTTTTGTATTATTAGGTCCATCAGTGCTAAATATTATAAACTTATCACTTTCCTCGGGCACTGTTCCCGTTGCATTCAAAAAAGCGGTTATTCATCCTCTCCTTAAAAGACCTAACCTCGATCCAGACCTCATGGTAAACTACCGACCGGTGTCTCACCTTCCCTTTATTTCAAAAATCCTCGAAAAAATTGTTGCAGAGCAGCTAAATGAGCACTTAGCGTTTAACAATCTATGTGAAACCTTTCAATCCGGTTTCAGGGCAAATCACTCGACTGAGACAGCCCTCGCAAAACTGACTAATGATCTATTGCTAACGATGGACTCTGATGCGTCATCTATGTTGCTGCTCCTCGATCTTAGCGCTGCTTTCGATACCGTCGATCATAATATTTTATTAGAGCGTATCAAAATACGAATTGGTATTTCAGACTCAGCCCTGTCATGGTTTAACTCTTATCTTACTGATAGGATGCAGTGCGTCTCCTATAACAGTGTGACCTCGGACTATGTTAAGGTAACGTGTGGAGTTCCCCAGGGTTCGGTCCTTGGCCCTGTACTCTTCAGCATCTACATGCTGCCGCTAGGTGACGTCATACGCAAATACGGTATTAGCTTTCACTGTTATGCTGATGACACCCAACTTTACATGCCCCTAAAGCTGACCAACACGCCGGACTGTAGTCAGTTGGAAGCGTGTCTTAATGAAATTAAACAATGGATGTCCGCTAACTTTTTGCAACTTAATGCCAAAAAAACGGAAATGCTGATTATCGGTCCTGCTAGACACCGACCTCTATTTAATAATACAACTTTAACATTTGACAACCAAATAATAAAACAAGGTGACTCTGTAAAAAATCTGGGTATTATCTTCGACCCAACTCTCTCCTTTGAGTCACACATTAAAAGCGTTACTAAAACGGCCTTCTTTCATCTCCGTAATATCGCTAAAATTCGCTCCATTTTGTCCACTAAAGACGCCGAGATCATTATCCATGCGTTTGTTACGTCTCGTCTCGATTACTGTAACGTATTATTTTCGGGTCTCCCAATGTCTAGCATTAAAAGATTACAGTTGGTACAAAATGCGGCTGCTAGACTTTTGACAAGAACAAGAAAGTTTGATCATATTACGCCTGTACTGGCTCACCTGCACTGGCTTCCTGTGCACTTAAGATGTGACTTTAAGGTTTTACTACTTACGTATAAAATACTACACGGTCTAGCTCCAGCCTATCTTGCCGATTGTATTGTACCGTATGTCCCGGCAAGAAATCTGCGTTCAAAAGACTCCGGCTTATTAGTGATTCCTAGAGCTCAAAAAAAGTCTGCGGGCTATAGAGCGTTTTCCGTTCGGGCTCCAGTACTCTGGAATGCCCTCCCGGTAACAGTTCGAGATGCTACCTCAGTAGAAGCATTTAAGTCTCATCTTAAAACTCATCTGTATACTCTAGCCTTTAAATAGACCTCCTTTTTAGACCAGTTGATCTGCCGCTTCTTTTCTTTCTCCTATGTCCCCCCCTCCCTTGTGGAGGGGGTCCGGTCCGATGACCATGGATGAAGTACTGACTGTCCAGAGTCGAGACCCAGGATGGACCGCTCGTCGGGACCCAGGATGGACCGCTCGCCTGTATCGGTTGGGGACATCTCTACGCTGCTGATCCGCTTGAGATGGTTTCCTGTGGACGGGACTCTCACTGCTGTCTTGGAGCCACTATGGATTGAACTTTCACAGTATCATGTTAGACCCGCTCGACATCCATTGCTTTCGGTCCCCTAGAGGGGGGGGGTTGCCCACATCTGAGGTCCTCTCCAAGGTTTCTCATAGTCAGCATTGTCGCTGGCGTCCCACTGAATGTGAATTCTCCCTGCCCACTGGGTGTGAGTTTTCCTTGCCCTTTTGTGGGTTCTTCCGAGGATGTTGTAGTCGTAATGATTTGTGCAGTCCTTTGAGACATTTGTGATTTGGGGCTATATAAATAAACATTGATTGATTGATTGATTACGGGGAAAAACACAACAAACTTGAAGCGACATTTACAGTCGAATCACCCCGAAATCCAAACACAGGTAAGCATTTTCCACAACATACAACTCACTCGACGTTATCCCGTTTATTACACGGCTTACTAGTGAAATACTAAATTTGAGACATGATTTTCATCAAAATACGACTTGTATCGGTGATTTTTCCGCTGTTTTGCTTTGACTTTCAGAAATTGAAGGGAAAGTTTACATATTACCCTTTAGTCGACTAAATCTACTATAGTTTTCGTCAACTATAATCTTATGATATTTCGTCAACTAAAACTACACTAAAACTAAAACAATTTAAATAACAAAATTATGACTAAAACTAAATTACATTTTAGTCAAAAGACTATGACTAAAACTCAATCAAATTTTGCTGTCAAAATTAACACTGATAGAAGTACAACCCATTTATCATTTATAAAAGACAATATATGTTAAATGAATAAAACGTGTGCAAACTTAGACCCACTTGCACAGTATCACATAGTGATAGTTATATTTATTTTCTCACATTAATTGTCATCCTGGTAATTTTTGCACTTTTAACAGTTCAGCTTAATTTGGTATTTACGAGGGTAAAATGGCTCAGCTTTTATTTATGTTTGTGATTGCCGACCGCCTTATAAAAAGAGTTTTTGCTTGGCTTTCATTTCGGGTGGTATTGCATTTTGATGTTGGTTTAGAGAAGTAAGTCATCTCTAATGAGATCAACCACAACCTGTATGACCAAATCTGTAGCGTTTCAGTAATTCACTGTCCTCCAGTGTTTGGAGAATATCGCTTCTGTCTGCCATTTTTCCCTCTGTTTAGAGACCTCATTAGTCACTAAAAAGTAATCTTCCCTGCTCTTAACTTAACTTATCTAACCTTGAGAACTCTTTTAAGAGCTAGGATTCTTTAGGAAGAGCTTTTATCTTTAATGTGAAGTGAAGTGAAGTGAAGTGAAGTGGGTTATATTTATATAGCGCTTTTTCTCTAGTGACTTTTTTTTTACATTTAAACCAGTGTGGGTGGCACTGGGAGCAGGTGGGTAAAGTGTCTTGCCCAAGGACACAACGGCAGTGACTAGGATGGCGGATGCGGGGATGGAACCTGCAACCCTCAAGTTGCTGGCACGGCCGCTCTACCAACTGAGCTATACCGAGCTATATAATAGGATCCACCCTTTACTTTTAGGAGAAATTCTAAGAAAACAGCATGATTCTAAGAATGTCTTAGAATTTGACCACTAGGAGTAACTCTTTGCGCTAAGAATCTTTAGGAATACAACCCTGGTCTTACTCGCGAGATCTAGCTAACTAGAGATCAGGGTCCACGTAAATCGATTCATGGTATGATACCCATCGAATTAAAGAAAGACATCATCAAAAAGCATGGTGGAGCGTGTCGCCAACTTGGCGAAGGAATTCGAATGCATCACTGCCACTATGCACCATACTGTGGGAGAATTAGTTAGCATAGATTGTAAAAATAAAATCTAATCGGCGAACATTTATCAATGAAAGTATGGAAAAGCTGCTAATGGTGTGTTTTACGGCAAAACAGCTGGAAGGACATATCGTAGAAGTCCACTTTCCAAGGTAAAATGCTGGATATAATTAGTATTACATCACTTCATAAAACTATTGTACAGTTGAACCGTCGCCACATCACACTTCAAATATTGTGGTTTCTTCACCTTGCGGAAACATGTTTTTAAGCATATTCTACAACATCCATCAATCCATCCATCCATCTTCTACCGCTTGTCCCTTTTGGGGTCGTGGAGGGTCGCTGGAGCCTATCTCAGCTGGATTCGGGCGGTAGGTGGGGTGCACTGTGGACAAGTCGCCACCTCATCACAGGGCTATTCTACAACATTTTGTCTTAAATTAAGCATTTTTAAGTTTAACCAAGGTTTAATGGGTTCCCTCCGGGTACTCCGGCTTCCTCCCATCTTCAAAGACATGCACCTGGGGATAAGTTGATTGGCAACACTAATTTGGCCCTAGTGTGTGAATGTGAGTGTGAATGTTGTCTGTCTATCTGTGTTGGCCCTGCGATGAGGTGGCGACTTGTCCAGGGTGTACCCTGCCTTCCGCCCGATTGTAGCTGAGATAGGCGCCAGCGCCCCCCGCGACCCCGAAAGGGAATAAGCGGTAGAAAATGGATGCATGGATGGATGGAATACCATAGTAGTATTGGCCACCATATGAAACCAAGCAAATCGGATCACACGGTTCAGTATTGTGGCCCCTTATTGGCTCGTCCTAAGGCAGTGTTACTATATTGGATTAAAAACGTGTAATGGTGACTAAAGGGTGTTATTTCATGTCTTGAGGGCTCTTATGAGGTAACACAATGATGTATAAGGTAATGAAGCTATAAGCTATGAAATTATTTGATTCATTATAAACTTTCCTGTGTGGAAATTAATTGATTGCAGCCATCTCTGGAACCAATTAACAGCAATAAACAAGGGATCACTCTAAGTTAAAAATGGTGGTGTTATTTGGGAGGGAAAAGCACCTCCTAATCATAAAGTGTGTAATAATTTTGATTTCATTGAATCATCCATTTTCTATCGCTTGTCCCTTCTGGGGTCGCGGGGGTGCTGGAGCCTATCTCAGCTGCATTCGTGCGGTTGGCGGGGTACACCCTGGACAAGTCGCCACCTCATCACAGGGCCAACACAGATAGACAGACAACATTCACACTCACATTCACACACTAGGGCCAATTTAGTGTTGCCAATCAACCTATCCCCAGGTGCATGCCTTTGGAAGTGGGAGGAAGCTGGAATACCCGGAGGGAACCCATGCAGTCACGACAAGAACATTCAAACTCCACACAGAAAGATCCCGATCCCGGGATTGAACCCAGGACTACTCAGGACGTTCGTATTGTGAGGCACATGCACTAACCCCTGTGTCACCGTGCTGCCTTCATTGAACTAAATGAGGTAAATGTTGTTTTCCTGTTTACTGTTTGGCTCACTGACCAGAGTTGTATGTTTCATAAGCCTTTCAAACAAAAAAAAATTATATTTGCCAACCTATTAATTTTATTTACAGGTCCACGGTAATGGCTTTTTTAGTCCAACAGATGGCGCCATTATAAAACACCAACACAACAGGTGCAGTGTCAATACAGCTGGTAAATGAGTCAAACACTCACTGAGGCATTATTTACCTATCAGTAGTTATAATATTTCACGGTGAAGTCGACCTTTAGGAACAACAATTCTAACGTTTAAAAATTATCTTTCAAATTGTAAATACAAGGCACATAGTTCGATAATTAAATGTTCTTTATTTATATTGTGCATTTAAACAGTTTTTTATTTCCTCAGTTAAATACATTTATTTGTGTAGCCCTTCATCATAAGTGCCTCAAAGGGCTTCACAAACTATAATGGCATCCCCTGATCTGAACCCACATCCGGGCAAGGAAAAACTCCAAAATCCCGAGATGGGGATAAAGAAGAAACCTTGGGAAGGGGCAGCGGATTTGAGGACACCCCACCCGGGTGACCAGCTGCAATGGATGCCAAGTGGGGACAGTTATTGCAAATTATAACATTTATGATAATGTAAGAGTCCAATCCATCAGGACACCAGGAGAAGGTTGTGTGCAGTCTTCTTGCATGTCGACAAGTCAACAATACTGACACATCAACAACTAATGCATAGAGGAATGGTCCTCCCCAGGAACAGCTTGCGCCTCCTCCAGAGATTATCGGTGGGCATTTGGCTACCGCTCTATGCAGGAAAGTGGGGCAGAGCAGAAAAGAAGGTCAACTGGTCTAAAAAGGCGTCTATTTGAAGGCTATTTCCTGGTGACGTACATGATACCAATTCAATGGAATGGCCCTGAGGTAATAATGTGTTTCTAAGATGCCATCAAGTAACAAAGCATGACACAAAATGGAAATGCTTGGACTTTAAATTCTGTGTCCCGTGATCCTCCCGAAAATGCCAAGTATAATGTCATGCGATATCTGACCAAATGACCTTAATTTAAAGGGCTGCCATTGATGTCAACATCAGGTAAATACCAAGTTGCAAATGTGCATTGATTGTTTAGATGCTCCAGCTGACAGGCGTGCCAGCAGAGACAACTTTTGTTTGCCTCTCAAATTTCACCAAATGGAAACGCTGCTGCTTAAAGGGGAACATTATCACAATTTCAGAAAGGTTAAAACCAATAAAAATCAGTTCCCAGTGGCTTATTTTATTTTTCAAAGTTTTTTTCAAAATTTTACCCATCATGCAATATCCTGAAAAAAGGCTTTAAAGTGCCTGATTTTCGCTATCTGTACATACACCCGTCCATTTTCCTGTGACGTCACTGTGTGATGCCAATACAAACAAACATGGCAGATAGAACAGAATGATATAGCGACATTAGCTCGGATTCAGACTCGGATTTCAGCGTCATAAGCAATCCAACAGATTACGCATGTATTGAAACGGATGGTTGGAGTGTGGAGGCAGATAGCAAAAATTAAATTGAAGAAAAAACTGAAGCTATTGAGCCATATCACGACAGACAATGGCAACAAGGACGAATTTGGCGATCGCTTTCTAACCAACGATTGCATCTTTTGACCACTGGAGCAACTTAAATCCGTCGATTGGTAAGTGTTTGTTTGGCATTAAATGTTGGTGGAGGGAAAGGCTGGATGCAAATATAGCTACAAATGCACATACAGCTTGCCTAAGTAGCATGTTAGCATCGATTAGCTGGCAGTCATGCCGTGACCAACTATGTCTGATTAGCACATAAGTCAATAACATCAACAAAACTCACCTTTGTGATTTCGTTGACTTTATCGTTGGAAATGCATCTGCTTTGAAAGTCGCACGATATCCACACATCTCTGTCGTAGCATAGCTGTCGTCGGTAAAATGTGCAGAAAAAACGAGGGACTTTCGCATCTTTTGACCACTGGTGTACTTGAATCCGTCGATTGGTATGTGTTTGTTTGGCATTAAATGTGGGTGGAGGGAAAGGCTGGATGCAAATATAGCTACAAATGTACATACGGCTAGCCTAAATAGCATGTTAGCATTGATTAGCTGGCAGTCATGCCGTGACCAAATATGTCTGAATAGCACATAAGTCAATAACATCAACAAAACTCACCTTTGTGATTTCGTTGACTTTATCGTTGGAAATGCATCTGCTTTGAGTGGGGCAGGATATCCACACATCTCTGTCGTAGCATAGCTGTCGTCGGTAAAATGTGCAGAACAAACGAGGGACTTTCGCATCTTTTGACCACTGGTGTACTTGAATCTGTCGATCGGTATGTGTTTGTTTGGCATTAAATGTGGGTGCAGGGAAAAGCTGGATCCAAATATAGCTACAAATGAGGCATAATGATGCAATATGTACATACAGCTGGCCTAAATAGCATGTTAGCATCGATTAGCATGCCGTGACCATTGATATGTCTGATTAGCACAGTCCACGTAAGTCAACTTGAAACCTTCTCTGTTCGTGTTGTTACACCCTCCGACAACACACCGACGAGGCATGATGTCTCCAAGGTACGGAAAACAGTCAAAAAAACGGAAAATAACAGAGCTGATTTGACTTGGTGTGTGTAATGTGTTTGAGAAAATGGCGGAATGCTTTCAGTTTTGACGTCACGGGTGAAAGGTCATTGCTCCGACAGCGAAAAATTGAAAGGCGTATAAATCGCCAAAATCACCCTTTCAGAGTTCGGAAATCGGTTTAAAAAAACATATGGTCTTTTTTCTGCAACATCAAGGTATATGTTGACGCTTACATAGGTCTGGTGATAATGTTCCCCTTTAAAGCAAAAGAAAAAGTGACACCTGACGCAAATAAAATCATTTGCATAGCTTGTTGGGGGTAGCCAAGCATCCTTGCTATTCTTCCAGCTGCCTCAGCAACTAAAGCAGCCAGTGTGTGCGATGCAATTTAGTAAGGAAATGAGATGCAAATTACTCCATACGTCTCCGGCATATTTTAAGAACTTTATTCAGTGTTTTGATCTCGCCTCGCCCTTTTGTTGCTTCAAATGTACAAAGTATTCAAATGATTTCTTTTGTTCTTCGTCTTTGTGAGAAAGTGGAGAAAATATTTGGAATGCATTAAGAACTAAAACCCGCCTGTCATGGCTGACAATAAAGGGCAGGCTAATAGATGTTAGCGCTGATGGTAAAAAGGGACAAAAAGAAGCAGCCCTCTGTTGTCCACAAACTGGCCTGGCGCAACTAAAAATGAATCCATTAACTTCACACTGTTTACTTTGTACTTTTGGCTGGCTGTGAAGGCAGGGAGCATAAGAAAAAAAAAAAGTTGCAGTAGCCAAGGCCTCGGCTTCTTTCATGGGGCACGTTTTTTTTTTTTTAGCTTTTTTAAAACTAACACACCAAGCGCCCTGGCAGCAAGCGCTGACAAGACGCAGGGGACAGAAAGAGAAGACAAAACCGAGACAAAACAGTAACATCTGCAGCCGCTTCCAACCAGACAGTTGGATGCGAATAACTCAGCACTTTGTGCCCTGACCTTGGCGGACAAAGAGGAAGGAGATAACTCAGGAGCAAAGTGGGACATACTGGGAGGCGAGCATCCGCCATGCTGTTTTGGCAAGTTGGGACAATTCATTCATCCATCCATTTTCTAGAAGTATTAATATTCTGTAAATGCATACCATTTGGACTGTCATATATCTTAAAGATATTTGCATTATGGGGAATATGTGTCCTTGTTTTCAGCAGTTATAGTAGATGCACTAAAACAATTTGTGGGTCATTTGCTTTTCCAGGAATTAGGATTTATAAATGTACCATAAAATACATTTATTTAAAAAAAATGTTTTTAAAAACTATATCCAGACGATTCATCTGATTGCAATAAACACAATTAAATATAGTATAATTGTAATTTTTTTTATTGAGCCAAAGTATCCTGCAGATTGATCTGATTGCATATATAATAAATACATTTTTATATAATTTAATTGTAAAATATCAAAACATATTTTACAAAGTAAAATATCATACATATTGATTTTATTGAATTAAATAGATACAACTAAACAGTTTATTCAAACAAATATTCCGTATAAGTGATGAAGGGGACAGCACGGTGGAAGAGGGGTTAGTGCATGTGCCTCACAATACGAAGGTGCTGAGTAGTCCGGAGTTCAATCCCGGGATCGGGATCTTTCTTTGTGGAGTTTGCATGTTCTCGTCGTGACTGCGTGGGTTCCCTCCGGGTACTCCAGCTTCCTCCCACCTCCAAAGTCATGCACCTGGGGATAGGTTGATTGGCAACACTAAATTGGCCCTAGTGTGTGAATGTGAGTGTGAATGTTGTCTGTCTATCTGTGTTGGCCCTGCGAGGAGGTAGCGACATGTCCAGGGTGTACACCGCCTTCCGTCAGAATGCAGCTGAGATAAGCTCCAGCATCCCCGCTACCCTCAAAAGGGACAAGCGGTAGAAAATGGATGGCTGGAAGTGAAGAAGGCAAACTTGATGCCGTGTATGGGCCATTTTGCATCTCAAGGAATTAAAGTTAATAAATGTGTCATAAAATAATTGGAATGCTATGAAGCAATATTAAGCAAAATTGTGTTAATTTTTAATGAATGCATAATTTATTCAAACTACATTATGGACTGAAAAAATATAATGTATTGCCTCTCAGCATTTACTGAAATCGTCTCTAACAATTGAAATCGTTCACATACTTTATTTATTTAATTTTGTAAGTCCATTTCTTTAAAATAGAAATAAAAACAATCTGTTAAAATTCAAAGTGAACTAGCTCATCTTCCTATATATATATATATATATATATATATATATATATATATATATATATATATATATATATGTATATATATATATATATATATATATATATATATATATATATATATATATATATATATATATATATATATATACATATATATATATATATATATATACATATATATATTTATATATATATATATATATATATATAGAGATATCTTCCTATATATATATATATATATATATATATATATATATATATATGCTGTATATATATATGATTAATATTTTTATTCATTACTAAGTATATAATTTATATTCTGTATTATAATTTTAATTTTCTTTATTTTTTAGGAAACAGAGGTTTTGTTTACATGTTAAAAGTGTTTCATAAAAAAAAAATACAAACATGTTTAACACATATAAATTTCTTTCTTTCATGAGAACAATAATATAAGTTGGTGTATTACCTAATTCTGATGACTTGCATTGACTGGAATCAGACAGGATACACGCTAGTGTTGATTACTTCCACATTTTCGAATTGACTTTGTCAAGGGGTCCTCCTCTCTGTCCAATACCACATGAAAGTGGTTGGTTTTTATTTGTTCAGCTTCTATACTCATGTTTAAACACTTTACAAGACATATATTGATGGCAAACTCCGTAGCCTGTTAGCTTGTGTGCTCTCTGAGACTTTTATTTTTTTTGGCGTAGGCATGATGGAGCAGCACTTTTATTGTGAATGCAGGAAATGTGTGGTCGGTCATAAAGCTTTTGTCAGCAGGTACGGCGCACGATTCTGTTGAAATAAAAAAAAAATATCTTGTTTTTGTCTTAATACTGAGCTCGCAGCAGCCAGTGTCATCTCCAAAAATTCTCGGGTGACGTCATAGTGAAAATAGATGGTTACTAACTTTTAGGTCTATTTAAAGGCCTACTGAAACCCACTACTACCCACCACACAGTCTGATAGTTTATACATCAATGATGAAATATTAACATTGCAACACATGCCAATACGGCTTTTTTAGTTTACTAAATTACAATTTTAAATTTCCCGGGAGTTTCGTCTTAGAAACGTCATGTAATGATGACGTGTACGGGTGATGTCACAGGGTTTTAGGAAGTGTGAGCGCTACGCACACACACAGGTATAAGCATAATTACACAGTATTTTGGACATCTGTGTTGCTGAATCTTTTGCAATTTGTTCAATTAATATTGGAGAAATCACAGTAGAAAGATGGAGTTGGGAATTTTTAGCCTTTAGCCACACAAACACACGGTGATTCCTTGTTTAAAATTCCCGGAGGTGAAAATTTACTATGGATCACAGTGTGGTCAAGCAGACATGGATCCCAAACGAATGTCAACCAGCAGGTTTCGGTGAGAAAATTGTGGTTAAAAAGTCACTTCTTACCGGATAAAAGCTGAGCTTGTGCCGTCCATAGCTGCCGTCGACTCGCCTGGGACACTGCGCGTCAAAACCCGGCCGTGGACACACCCTTCCGACTATCCGGTACTATTAAACTCACTAAAACACTAGCAACACAATAGAAGGATAAGGGATTTCCCAGAATTATCCTTGTAAATGTCTTTAAAAACATCGGAACACTGTACGTCCCAATGCTATCGCGTTTTTTTTTTTACTCGTTTTTTTTTTCTTTTTTTTTTTTTGTAGTCCGTCGCTATCAATATCCTCAAACACAAATCTTTCATCCTCGCTCAAATTAATGGGGAAATTGTCGTTTTCTCGGTCCGAATAACTGTTTTTGTTGGAGACTCCCATTAAAATCAATGTGAATTTATGAGGAGCCATCAACATGTGACGTCATCGTCTGCGACTTCCGGTAAAGGCGAGGCTTTTTCAGGAAGTACCAAAATGGGTGAACTTTATTGTCGATTTTCTCTACTAAATCCTTTCAGCAAAAATAGGGCAATATCGCGAAAAGATCAATTATGACACATAGAATGGACTTGCTATTCCCGTCTAAATAAGAAAATCTAATTTCAGTAGGCCTTTAATGTCTAGCTGACGATTTACTGACACACCCTCCACGACGACCAGAAGCTTACAAACGATCTAGTGGTCACCCCTGGTTTACAGAATGTTGCATCATTCAGACATTCAGACAAGAAAGCCAAAATAAAATTCACCAGTTTATTTTTCCCTACAATAAATCAGTAATGTTTAACCATAGGGCAGCGGCGCATTGTTGGGCTGTCAACAAAAATATCTTTCTTTTAGCTGTGATCGTATGGGCTGTTGAAAAACACCGTTCCACCATTTGTGGTTTCTAAAGCTAAAAAAAAAAAGACTAAAATGGTAAAGCTGCAGTTTCAGTAACACTTTAATGTTACTGACAGCTTAGTTAAGAAATATTCATTATTAATGTAATTTATTTTACCACAACATATTTGTATGCACATTCATTTTTCATCAGTTTTAGTATTTATAAGCGCCTTTTTATGCAGTATATTTGGTTAATACTTTTTTTTCCAATCAGAATTACTTAATCCTAAAGTTGATGTGTTAAATAAATAATAATTTTTGTGATTAACACTTAGTTTCATGTAACGTAGGTTAGACATAATTATTGAATGCGGTTAAAATCGAGAGTAAGATTACTAATTCAGTGTTAATATTTGAATAGGCCCCGGGCCCTTCTGTAGTGCAAACTTTGGGCTCTAATGTCAAAAAGCTTAAGAATCCCTGCATTAAATCACACTATGAGTTCAGGGTCGACATCTCAGGACTGTCCTGTTACTTAAATTACATGTTTTATGTTATTTGCTTCTTTTTAAACTAAAATATTTTTACTTAAAAGGCTATATTTTGTTTAGTGTGAACATGCTTTTAATATAGATGCACTGTGGCTATAGTTCATGTATTTGTTAATTCTTTGCTAAAAGCTTTCTCCTGTCAATTTAATTGCTGCTACTCAAGTTGGTAATTTTTTGTCCAAAAATTTAATAAAGTTGTTTGAGATGAGCTATACAGATTTTGAGTAGCTGATTGTGTGTATTATCAGATTTTTGAAGTTGAAAAAAACAAACATTTTAAGTGTAATTTTTGAATGGGTCATAATAATCCAACTGCGTCGGTTCTGTGGAATGGCCGAAAAATCCCAACTAAAATTTAGAATTTGAGTCCAAATGTATTTGATCTGAAGTTAGAAACGGCAAATTCCTCCCTATCAAATCAAAGAGGGACGCGACAAAGCAACTGTGTACTTCAAGACTTAAATCTTACAAGTTCTTAATCTTTCTGAAGTCCACGTGGGACCATCGGTCGCCATGGCAACAGGTGGGCATTCAACCAAGTGATTGCCTCCAATGAATTTCAGATAAGGCAAAATGGAAGTGAATTGATGTGATTTTAATGCAGAAGTGCACGCCGGAGGGGAGGTCCACTCGCTTCATATTTGAATAAAGCAAACAGAGCAGACAAAGGGCTGACAGCCGTAAATGACATTGTCAGTACAAAAATTATCAGCCAGTTTACAATCTGTTTGCTCATGTAGAACAAACAGAATGTGTGTGGCATCCCCAGGCTTTGTGAGCGGCAGGGCCAGCAGCCGGCGGCGAGAGAAAAGCAGATATGGGCTCCCCCTGCAGCCCTGCAACAATTAGATAGCAATTTGACAGGCACACTCAAAATGTGACTTTGTTGTCCTCTTCCAAGGGCATCGGCTTTTCTTTTCCATTGGATCCAAAAGGAAATACATAATTGAGGCATCGGCGGGTGGGGAGGGTTGGAGGGGGCGGACACAAATAGTGTGACCTATGGTCAGAGGACTGCCAGGGTGGGATATCACAGACGCATTCCAAACATGAGACCCTCAGTTTCCTAGCAAGGGCTCCGATCTACGTCCTTCTTTTGCCGGACCAACGGGGAGATCCTCCTGCCTTTGTTGTACTTTGTCACTTGTTTTGTTTTGGCCTTCTTAACGTCGCTGTGACTGCTCAGAAATATATGCTGCAGCTGGTACACATCTATTTTATTCCAAGACAAACAGGGGAAAAAAACAGGTTTGCACTTTGAACCCTTTACCACTGTATTGTCATCTGTCCAGGTTGCTTAGCAACCAGGAGTCCTGCATAGGTTCATCGATGAAATGCAAATGCAACCAACAAAACACAGATGATCATTTTTATGACTTCTAAAATGAACATATAATAAACATTTAATTATACATGTACACAACCCAAAACCAGTGAAGGTGGCACGTTGTGTAAATGGTAAATAAAACAGAATGCAATGATTTACAAATCATTTTCAACCTACTGTATATTCAATTGAATAGACTGCAAAGACAGGATACTTAACTTTCAAACTAGTAAACTTTGTTATTTTTTGCAATTATTAGCTCATTTGGAATTTGATACCTGCAACATAAACAAAAAAAAGCTGGCACAAATGGCAAAAATAACCTGAGAAAGTTGAATAATACTCATAAAAGACTTATTTGGGACATCCCACAGGTGAACAGGCTAATTGGGTACAGGTGGGTGCTATGATTGGGTATAAAAACAACTTCCCTGAAATGCTCAGTCATACGCAAACAAGGATGGAGCGTTGGTCACCACTTTGTGAACGAATGTGTGAGGACATTGTCGAACAGTTTAAGAACAACATTTCTCAACGAGCTATTGCAAGGAATTTAGGGATTTCAACATATTCGGTCCGTAATATCATCAAAAGGTTCAGATAATCTGGAGAGATCACTGCATGTAAGCGGCAAGGCTGAATACCAACATTGGATACCCGTGACCTTCGATCCTTCAGGCAGTATTGCATTAAAAACTGACATCAGTGTGTAAAGGATATCACCAAATGGGCTCAGGAACAATTAAAAAAGACACTGTCAGTAACTACAGTTTGTCGCTACATCTGTAAGTGCAAGTTGAAACTGTACTATGCAAGGCAAAAGCCATTTATCAACAACATTCAGAAAAGCAGCTGGCTTTGCTCATCTAAGATGGACTGATGCAAAGTGTGAAAGAGTTCTGTGGTCTGATGAGTCCACATTTCAAATTGTTTTGGAAACTGTGGGCGTTGTGTCCTCCAGACAAAAGAGGAAAAGAACCATCCTGACTGTTATAGGTCCAGAGTTCAAAAGCCAGCATCTGTGATGGTATGGGGGTGTATTAGTGCCCAAGGCATGGGTAACTTACACATGTGTGAAGAAACCATTGATGCTAAAAGGTACATACAGGTTTTGGAGCAACATACGTTGTTATCCAAGCAACAGCTTTTTCATGGATGCCCCTGCTTGTTTCAGCTAAACAATACCAAGCGACATTTTGCAAGTGTTACCACAGAGTGGCTTCATAGTAAAACAGTGCAGGTACTAGACTGGCCTGTCTGTAGTTCAGACCTGTCTCCCGTTCAAAATGTGTGCCGTAATATGAAGCGTAAAATACCACAACAGAGATCCCGGACTGTTGAACAACTTAAGCTGTAGGAAATAATTCCACCTGAAAAACTTTTAAAATTGGTCTCCTCAGTTCCCAAACGTTCACTGAGTGTTGTTAAAAGGAAAGGCCATGTAACACAGAGGTAAACATGCCCCCATGCCAACTTTTTTGCAATGTGTTGCTGCCATCAAATTCTAAGTTAATGATTGTTTGCAAAATAATCATTAACTTCTCAATTCGAACATTGAATATCTTGTCTTTGCAGTCTATTCAATTGAATATAATTTGAAAATGATTTGCAAATCATTGTATTTTGTCTTTATTTCTGATCTACACGACGTGCTAACTTCACTGGTTTTGGGATTTGTATGTGTGGGCTATTCCACCAAATCGGTGCCGTTTGCATCTCAAGAAAATAAATCTGTACATACACACTTAAATGAAGTGTAGAATGCAAACCCCGTTTCCATATGAGTTGGGAAATTGTGTTAGATGTAAATATAAACGGAATACAATGATTTGCAAATCATTTTCAACCCATATTCAATTGAATGCACTACAAAGACAAGATATTTGATGTTCAAACTCATGAACTTTATTTTTATTTTATTTTATTTATTTTTTTTTTTCCAAGATGGCGCTGCTGTAGTGGCTGCTATAGGCAGGAGCTCTGTGCTCTTGTATCATCCTTTTGTGTTTCCCTCTTGTTTTCATGTGTTATTATATTTTTTTGCATTTTGGTCCGGGACCCTTTGGGACTGTGTGACAAGGGGTGCCACTTTTGTGACCTCTGTGGTGCTTTTTTTTTGTGGACTTTTGGATCTGCCTCCCGGGAGCCTTTTGGCCATGGAGACCAGCTGCTGGGTCACTGCCACACCGGAGTCCGTTTGGAGGGACTGGAGGAGATGCGGATGAGGGGACAGGGCTGCGGAGCTGGCACTGAGCGCTGGGACGGAGAGGCTTCGCGGTGTCTTGGCTGGGTGAGCAGGTGTCGGACACCTCAGTCACCTTGGACGTATCCTCGCTCATCCATGCGGACTGGACACTGGCCGAGAGTGGAGTCAGCTGTCTTGGTTTCTTTGTTGGGTTTGCTCCTGTCTCTGGCCATGCTCCCTCCTCCCCAGCGGACGATGGCGTGGATCACCGCACAGGCCACCACAGTGGATATGTTTCTTTTACTTTTTATTCATAGCTGTATGTAGAAGTGTCTGCTTGTATCTGCTGCTTTAATGTCTTTAATGTCCTCTGTGTTCTTTGATGTTTGATGTTTCCCTCTTACACACATGGAAGAGGGATGTGTACTATGGCTATGAGTTGTTGTTGTTTTTTTTTTTGTTTTTTTTGTTTTTTGTTTTTTTCCCCTTGGCCTCAGTCTGCACCCCCCCCCCCCCCCCCCCCCCCCCTCCAAGGCCCAGGCTAAGACCGATTTTTTTATTTCATTTTAATCTTCTATTCCCCTCCCCTTGTTTACCTGTATTTCATCTTTTTTTTTGTAAGGGGCGCTGGAAGCCGGGAGACCCGTCAGCGATTCTGTTCTGTCTCCCTGTAATGTTTGTCTGATCTTGAATGGGATTGTGCTGAAAATTGTAATTTTCCTGAAGGAACTCTCCTGACGGAATGAATAAAGTACTATCTAATCTAATCTAATCTAATAATTAACTTAGAATTTCACAGCTGCAACATGTGCCAAAGTAGTTGGGAATGGGCATGTTCACCACTGTGTTACATCACCTTTTCTTTTAACAACACTCAATAAACGTTTGGGAACTGAGGAAACTAATTGTTGAAGCTTTGCAAGTGGAATTCTATCCCATTCTTGTATTATGTACAGCTTCAGTCGTTCAACAGTCGGGAGTCTCCGCTGTCGTATTTTAGGCTTCATAATGCGCCACACATTTTCGATGGGAGACAGGTCTGGACTGCAGGCGGAGCTGGAAAGTATCCGCACTCTTTTTTTACAAAGCCACGCTATTGTAACACTTATCTTGCCGAAATAAGCAGGGGCATCATTGATAACGTTGCTTGGATGACAACATATGTTGCTCCAAAACCTGTATGGACCTTTCAGCATTAATGGTGCCTTCACAGATGTGTAAGTTACCCATGCCTTGGACACTAATACACCCCCATACCATCACAGGTGCTGGCTTTTGAACTTTGCGCCTATAACAATCCGAATGGTTATTTTCCTCTTTGTTCTGGAGGACACCACGTCCTCTGTTTCCAAATATAATTTGAAATGTGGATTCGTCAGACCACAGAACACCTTTCCACTTTGCATCAGTCCATCTTAGGTGAGCTCGGGCCCAGCCAAGCCGGCGGCGTTTCAGGATATTGTTGACAAATGGGTTCTGCTTTGCATAGTAGAGTTTTAGCTTGCACTTACAGATGTAGCGACCAACTGTAGTTACTGACAGTGGTTTTATGAAGTATTCCTGAGTCCACGTGGTGATATCCTTTACACACTGATGTCGGTTTTTGATGCAGTCCCGCCTAAGGGTTCAAAAGTCCGTAATATCATCGCTTATGTACAGTGATTTCTCCAGATTCTCTGAACTTTTTAATGATTTTACGGACCGTTGATGGTAAAATCCCTAAATTCCTTGCAATAGCACGTTGACAAATGTTGTTCTAAATCTGTTCGACACTTTGCTTACAAATTGGTGACCCTTACCCATCTTTGTTTGTAAATTACTTAGCATTTCATGGAAGCTGCTTTTATACCCAATTAGCCTGCACACCTGTGGGATGTTCCATATAAGTGTTTGATGAGCATTCCTTAACTTTATCAGTATTTATTGCCACCTTTCCCAACTTTTTTGTCACGTGTTGCTGGCATCAAATTCTAAAATTAATGATTATTTGCAAAAAAAAAATGTTTATCAGTTTGAACATCAAATATGTTGTCTTTGTAGCATATTCAACTGAATATGGGTTGAAAATGATTTGCAAATCATTATATTCCGTTTTTATTTATATCGAACACAATTTCCCAACTCATATGGAAACAGGGTTTGTATATTTTATATAAAGAAAATGGTGTTCACATCAAATTAAAATAAATAAAAAATATTATACTTAGCTTTCCCCCGCTTCTTGAAATTAGATTATACCATGAAATGCAGTAATGAAATGACCCAAGATCCCAACTATATAGTAGGTTAAAATTCACATTTGATCGTGTCCCTGGTTTTTGAAGGGGTCATATTATGTTTTTTTTCTTGTGTGGTCTACCGAACATGTAAAGATATTGCTTCGGCCAAAATGTTGCATAGGTTTAGTTTTACAGACCGTCTTCAAGTCACTTCCTGAACATATCTTCCGAATGTGCTGTTTTGTGGGCAGTCTTTTTTACGTGCTGAAGTCCTATCCTCGGCCAACCTTCTTTTGACTGCGTCTTCTTCCTGTCAGCCATGTCGTAGTGTTTAGCGCTTCCATGTCGAGTCTACCGACAGATATACGTCAGAACTATACGCTACTTTGTATTCAGTGATGTGCGGTGAGGTTTATAGCTGGTGAGGCACTGACGTAATCAGAATCAGATTTACAAATATACAGTATGCTCTCTGCGCAGATTATTTGCCATTTGATTGGCAGCAGTTTACAGGTTTTGTTTCATTTCTGCATTCTTTACACATGCAAAATGTCGCCCACAAAATGTGCATTTCATTAAAAACAAAACAAAAATAATGTTATTGCCGTCTTACCTTTACTTATAAATGAAGTCCATGCGTCGGTCCTTCTCGATAAATATACCTGTCACTTTCTGGTTAAAGTCCTCCTTCACTTCCTTCAGTTTTAAAAGTATTTTAAGAGTTCAACATAGTTGCCACGATTAGCAGCGCTCATACTCTCATCATTTCCAGGCGAGGAAGCAGGTCGCATAGATGATATCTTTTAAAATCTCTCGGTTCTCTTTTACCTTAGCAGCTGCTGTTGAGTCGCCGCTGTTCATCCATAGCCAAGTCTATCCTGGTCATCCCAAACGTTTTAGCGCAATCTAGCTTTGAATATGAGCGGCCGACCGCTCATGTTCGGTGAGGCTTCTTTGCAAATTCTTTAGGTCACAAAATCCCATTTGAGTCCACACAGTTCCACAGGTTGAAAAAAGAAGGCAAGGTAAGCAGAAAAGGCGGTTTCCTACAGAACATCCACAGAGCCAGTCTTTTCACGTATACCACTTCGTCTGGAAAGAGCGAGTAACTTTCCGTCCTGCTGATTGAAACAAACCATTCAGCTCCAACGTTGGTCTACCTTTAGTAATTATCTCCCGCTTCGCTTGAAAGTCCACTTTAGAAAACTGTTTGAGTGCGAAAATGTAGTCATCCATGTTGAAAGTCGGGGTGCACGAGATGTAAAAAATAAGTCGCTGTGGCACTGGGATCACTATCGTGAGGCACGACAACTGTTTGCCTCACCTAAGACTTTTTTCTCTGCTGTTTTGATGGCTCAACCAACACACAAAACATGTTACTCGCTGCGGCACTTGACTCGCTTACGCCAACGTATGTCTCTGATCATGAGCGCCCCTATTGTGAGACACGAGAACTGTTTGCCTCACCTCAGACTTTTTTCTCTACCAATTTGAACACTCAGCAACACACCAGACAAGAACGCGCTCTGGCCGCACGGCAGACAGAGAAGTTTAAGAGGGATTGCGAAAATTCAGCGATTTTGAAGAAAAAAAAATCCAAATTGGTGAAGCTAAATGAAAATTAAAAACTAACAATTACAATTATTTTATCATTATATATTTTATTTCTTCTCATGATCACAGGTGAGATACTGCCTCCCCTCCCTCCCCTGACTGCATGTCACTGTTTGTATTAGAAACAGCAACAGTAGAGGAATTTTTAGAATGCATGTGCATTGTAGGAGCCAGTCTGCCTCACAACAAGAAGATAGAGAAAAGGAGAAATGAGGTGTCAAAATACCTGCAAAATCCTGTTAGTTGAAATATTTTTTGGAGTGTTATTTGTTAGGGCTAGGGTTGATACCATTATTTATTGGTACGCTTATTGGTATTCTCAGTGCATTCAGTCTATCGCACTGGACTGTTTGGTTTGTCTTATGAGATGTTTTGCCTCTCATCCATGTAGGGTTCATCAGTCATGTTCATAAAGACTTAGATCCGTCAGATATAGTCTTATTGGTACTTTATGTAATTAGTGTAAATAAAAAATCTGAAAAAAATGCATATATATTCTTAACAGAAGAGGTTGTTCACCGGCATCATCATTATTTAACGTCTTACAGCAGATAAGTATGTTATCAGCACCTGTTTTTTAGGTCTTAAACAAGTCTAGTATGTTTGCACATGCAAAGAGCAATACAATAATGTTATGTCATCATCTTTTAAACCTATCACTGTTTCTATTCATTACAATTACATTCGGTACATCAATCCATTTTCTACAGCGTGTTCCCATATTAACATTTAAAATAACAGCAATACATTAAAATAACAAAAATAAAATAATATTACTGTATAACATTTCTGTTCATTCTCAGACCTTCACCATACATACATAATTTCAATTCAATGACGTTGCATATGATGTCACATCCGTTTTTCTTTTTCACAACTTAATTCACACGATGATCAAGCAGCTTGAGAGTAGCATTAAAACAAGTGCGAGTGTCTATAGGGTTTGATCAGAAAATGTTTTATTGCTGTTCTGTTCTCGGTGTTCAAATCGTTCAAATAGAGACATAGGAAAGCACTCATAGAGTCCCGAAATAGGTGCTTCATTAAGGTAATAAAGTCAGTGGAAAAAATTAAAGCCCGTCGGAGGAAATGGCTTTTAAAAATATCACTTTCATTAACTTGTGGAATACAATCGGACCGCTTTTGTCTCCAGCGATCACTTTGTAAAATGTTTGTTTGAATATTTAATTTGTTGGAAAAAAACTTCTGTGAGGCCATCAAGTTTATTCTCTACTTTATTAGGAATGTTTGAGAGCAGAATTTAACATAAAAAAAGGACAATAGATCACATTAGTTTGTGTTATTTTGTGGTTGCTATGCCTAAATATAAATACGAACACCTGTTTGTGCAAATAAACTAATGTCATGTTAAGTCCTAGTAATATGAATTGAAATTGTTGGTTCAATCCACTGTATGTTCTTTCTCGATTTGCATAACAGAAACTAAAAGCTTAGTTGTTGTTGTGCAAGAAAGTCAAATGCTTCATTTGACACAGATGACCCCATCATAGCGTCTTTGGGGATATTTCTTAGCATCAAGAAATTATCCTTAAAAGTATTAATAAACTAGATGAATACATCTCTCATAGGCTCAACAGCATACACTATGAATTGATATCACTAGGAAAACATTGCTGAACAACCGGGACATCTATAGCTAAATAATGAGACAAAATATGAACTTCACAACATAGAAACAACTGCCGACATAAATTGTAGATGAGACTAATATTTGTAGCAGGAAATCAACTGCAAACAAACGTATAATTTTTTTTCATTAGCGTCACGATCACAGCAGCACAGCACTCCTTACGTCAATCAAATACGTTACTTACCGATGCACGAATAAGTCCAACTTTATCTTTCACAGATTAATGCTTAATTGTGGACCCCTCAGATGTAAAGACACGATGTGCCTCCAATCATTTCTTCTGTAAATACAATAAGTGTCAAGCGGAGTGAGGTCGCAGTAACCTCTTGGTGATGATAAATGGTCTAAATTTTTAAAACAAATATTTACCTTAAGAATCTGCGATGAGGTGGCGACTTGTCCAGGGTTGTAGCTGAGATAGGCACCAGCGCCCCCCGCTACCCCACAGGGAATAAGCGGTAGAAATGGATGGATGGATTTATCTTAAGAATGTAAAAATCCACATCATTCCATTTAAAAATATTTTCTTCATGATTGCTTTTATTTTTGCCTTTAAACCTTTAAAATTAAGCCTGAATCTGCACTGATTCAGGTAAATAAACAGTAGTCTAATGGGGCTGAGACCATCGCCTAAAACCCAAAGTGCCCGGATGTGCCTCTAGGTCATGTGATTGCAACCCATCTATAAGTGTGTTAGGTGGGTGTGCATTGTGGTACAATATGTATTGTTATTTGTGTTCTTGCATGCGGAATGAAAGCCTATGACGTATATGTGTGCGTGTCATGTGTGTATTATAAACATAAAAAGACCCAGTGATTATTTGAAATCTTCACTTTTTTAAGTGGAATCATATTGGCCTGTAGATTGTTGGATTGCTTCGAGGATGGGAGTGTCACACCTGGGTGAAGTCTGGTCTGGGTTTCGTTTGGTTTCATGTTTTGTCATTTCCTGTTTTATTTTGAAATACCGACTCTCCATCTCGTTTCAGATCACTTGCCTTTCCTCATGTTTCACTGGTCTGACGTCTTTCCTGATTGCCTGATTGTGTCCACCTGTGTCACCCACCTTCATGTGTATACATGGCTCGTCTTCCTTCTGTCCTGTGCCAGAGTGTTATCGTATCTTTTGTGCGAACCTCCAGCGTTCCATGTCCACAGCCATTGCCCACGTTTTCTGTACACTTTTTGTCAGGTAAGATTAGTTGCTTAGCATTGCCTCCCTTGGAGCGCCTTTTGTTATATTTTGCATATTGTTCTCTTTGCGCCTTTTTTTCCTCCGTAGCTGGAGCGTTTTGAGTTCATTGAGATTTTTGCTGGTTTAGAGGTTAGGGAAAATCGGCGTTTGATAGCCTGTTAAGTTTCTCCCTTTTTGGACCCTTTCCCTTGTTTTGGAATAAATATATTTTTTTAAACTCCTGCATCTGTGTCCAGATTCCTGTTCAGGTCGTGACAGGGAGGTTTAAGGCATGTGTGATTTAGGGCAGTGTTTTTCAACCTTTTTGAGCCAAGGCACATTTTGTTTGTAGAAAAAATGCAGAGGCACACCAACAGCAGAAAACATAAAAAAAAAATTAAACTCAGCAGCCGATATTGACAATAAAAAGCTGTTTTCGCAATTGTTGGATATGCAGTAAATTCAAAGCATAACCATCTATGCTGCACTATAGCTCGTCTCTAAGTAGGTGCACTGTCACCACCTTTCACATCATGCCCTGACTAATTATGAATTTTTTGGTGTTTTCCTGTAGTGTTTTCTATTTTGTTGTTGATTGTCATGTCATGTACGGATGTACTTTGTGGACGCCGTCTGCTGCTCCACACGCTGTAAGTCTTTGCTGTCGTCTAGCATTCTGTTTTTGTTTACTTTGCTGCTAGTTCAGTTTTATTTTTAGTTTTGTTTGGCATAGCCATCCCTAAGCTTCAATGTATTTTCCTAGCGGCACTCGCCTTTTGTTTATATGTGGCATGTTATCCACTCCCTGCGGTGAGGTGGCGACTTGTCCAGGGTGTACCATGCCTTCTGCTCGAATGCAGCTGGGATAGGCTCCAGCCAACCCCGCAACCCCGAGAGAGACAAGCGGTAGAAAATGGTATACCTTCCTAGTTAGTAGTGCTAAAAAGAATAGATTGACATCCGAATTGTAATCCGTATTTATCCCGTTCTACATCAAATCATAATTTTTAAGAAATCGATTAAAAAGACATATGTTTTTTGGACCATCTCCACCCCTACTTGCTGTGCGTACATGACATACTGTGCATCAGCAGGCAAATGGAGCTTGTATAACGTGTAATCTGTTTTTGAAAGATGTTATTATGATTCTTTTACCAAGTATTATATTGCAATAATCGGTTTGAATTGGGAATTGTGATTATTTTGGACAAGTAGCCACCTCATCGCAGGGCCAACACAGACAGACAGACCACATTCACACTCACATTCACACACTAGGGCCAATTTAGTGTTGCCAATCAACCTATCCCCAGGTGCATGTCTTTGAAGGTGGGAGGAAGCCGGAGTACCCGGAGAGAACCCATGCAGTCACAGGGAGAATGCGAAAAATCTGCACAGAAAGCCCCCGTATTCCGGGAATTAAACTCAGAATTTTCTTGTTGTGAGCCTCTGTGACTATCTAATGATAGCTGTCATGCCTGTGAAGCAGGTCTTATGTTTGGTTATGTTTAGTTTTTTGGACATTCAGCTTTCCCGTTTTACACTTCCAGGTTTGTTTTCTAACCATGACAACTCATTGATTTTCACCTTGCCCTCCTAGTCACGCCCCGTCCCTCAGCTCTCACACCTGTTTGTAATTACCACAGCCAGTACTTAAGTAATTTGTTTTCAATTCCTCGGCCTGGGAACTTTGCGATTGCATTTTGCCTTCATGCCTACATATTGCTTACTCCTCTTTGCACATCCTTCATGCCCTCGATCACCTGCCACGCACCTTGCTGTTCATGCCTCTTGTTTTTGTCACAGTAAGTGATTTGTTTTAGTTGTTTATAGCCATGCCATCGTGCTGTTTTTGTTCATAGTTCATTCATGCCATCGTGCAAATGTTTTTGTTTCCTGTTTGTATTTTGTAGTCTAGTATTATACCTCCTTGTGAGCGCCCTTTGTTTGATTATTTTTTTGTATTTAGTGTATAAATAAATACCATGTACCTGAACTCAAGCCTGGCTCGTCCAGTACTTGCGCTGCGTCGAAGGAGCAAAACCAATCCATGTCACAGTCCTGACAATAGCTGTTTGTGCTCTTTAACTAGATCTGCATTTCATTTGCAAAGTTATGTAGAATTGAATGGAATTGAAATAAATTGATGTGGTTTTTCTGCTACAGCACCTCTGCGGTTGCTCAGGGCTGGCTCATCGCACGGATACTTTATTGTTTAGAGCTAAACATGATCATTTTTCATCTTTTGTAAATATTAGAATTTTTTATGTCCTTCATTTAAAGCGGCTATTTGAAATATTTACACTGATGCCTAGAAGGAGCCAACTTTCCGATGTATATTACACAGTATATCACACCCTTTTACTGCTTCTCGTATCTAATGACGTTATTACGTACGTATGTACATAACACATGCATGTGCCTTAGCTTTAGGTGTTGTTAGCTAATAATAGCACTTTGGATAGTTAGCATTAGTTGGCATTGAATGTATATTATATCATAAAAACCACTTGACTGCAAATTGTTTGTTTCTCCTTGAATTCTTTTGTATGTGTGCACGTGCTGCCTGCTCGTACATGTTAGCAAGGACAGGGAGAGCGACCGACATAATCACCAATCCCTATAGTCCGTAACATTTTTTATTACATCAATTTTGCAATTGTGAAAAATATAGATCATTGTGAAGCAAATTAGTTCTGTTAAACCACTAATGGTAACATAAGCTCGCCGGTGCTGTTTTTGTCATATTTTTTGCTTTGAAAAATGTTACTGTGCGGAAGTTGCAAACAGCACCTTTAAATCCATTAGTCAAAAAATATGACATCATAATTGTTCAGCTACATTTTATTTTGTTGTCAAAAGTTCAAAAGTAAGTTTCCCTGAATCAAACTAAAGTTAAATTACCAATGATTGTCACACACATTAGGTGTGGCGAAATCATTCACTGCATTTGACCCATCACTCTTGATCACCCCTTGGGAGGTGAGAGGAGCAGTGAGCAGCAGTGGAGGCCGCGCCCAGGAATCATTTTGGGTGATTTATCCCCCAATTCTAACCTTTGATGCTGAGTGCCAAGCAGGGAGGTAATGGGTCCCATTTTTATAGTCTTTGGTATGACTCGGCTGGGGTTTGAACTCACGACCTACTGATCTCAGGGCGGACACTCTAACTACTAGGCCACTGAATAAGAATGTGTAAGATAGAGATGCGCGGTTTGTGGTCTCATCCACAGAGTCCGCGGGTAAACCGGGGGTAAACCGCGGGTAAACCGCGGGTCGGGCGGTTGACATGACGAAAAGATAGATTTTCTTAGATTGAGCGGGTGGCGGTTGATCCATCCGGAGACATTTGATATACATGGTTCTGGGATCGGTATCCTTTGCCAATCAAAGAGCCATTCAAAGAGCCATTTAGGATCCGTGTCATTAAATTGAGTCGTCAATAGGAGATTCTATTATTCTCTTGATGACTGCTGGCAGTCTCCCGGAAACTAAATATTAGAGCATGCTATGAAATCATTGGCTTTGTCACCGTCTACATCATGCCCGACCTGCTAGTCAGTCCAGCATCATATTGTGTGTGGCTCGCGCAGCAACACGCACGCGACTCTAAGGCATACTGGGTGACACAGAGTACACTAATGGTTGTGATATAAACAATTTTAACACTCTTGGTAATATGCGCCACGCTTTGAAGCCACACCAATTAAGAACGACAAACACATTTCGGGAGAATATCCTCACAGTAACACAACAAAAACGCAACACAACACATACCCATAATCCTTTGTATTCATGACACTTCCTGACTATTTTATACACCCAAAACCTCCCACCCCCCACCCCCCAGTGCGTTGGTAAGGTGGGCGGGGGTGTAAAATATATTCAGGAAGTGTCATCAATACAAAGTATTATGGGTATTAGTTGTGTTGCGTTTATGTTGTGTTACTGTGAGGATGTTCTCCCGAAATGTGTTTGTCAATTTTGTATTGTGTGGCTTCATAGCGTGGCGCATATTAGTAAGTGTTAAAGTTTTTTTATATCACAACCATCAGTGTACTCTGTATCACCCAGTATGCCTTTCAATCTCATTCATGTGATTGTGGAAACTGCACACAACAAATTGCTGAACCAACAATCTGTTAGTACATTTCGTTGAAGGCGTCAGAGACAATGGCTTTGCATTTCGGCCACATTCTTGTAATAGGGACACACTTTATTGAATAATTGTGAGAATGATAGTGGCTCCAAATGACTGCATTACTCCATGACACTGTTATAAATAGCTCTGTGAGTGTTAAAGGTGGCCAACCCCTAATGTAAATTGGGTCGGGTGGACGGTGGGTGGATGACGATTTTGGTGACGTGGATGATATTATTGCCTATCCGCGCATCTCTAGTGTAAGACTACCTACACCCCTTGCGAAATTATGTTCTACGACCCTTGATTAAAGTTCAAAACACAGGTGTTACTATTTTCTACAGACAGAAGAGGCTTAACCCCTAGTGGATGCACTAATACTTATGATTATAATAATGATATATTATTTTGATAATTGTTATACACTAATGACAATTCTAGATCATCAGAAGAAACCTTATTCAGTTTTTTTTTCATACAAAATCTTGGTAGACATTTTAAGCAGTGTGCCAAAACTGTTTTTAAAGTTTGTACATGTGCTTTAAAAAGCTAGTTTCAACCAAATCAAGTCAATTATTCTTTTTTAAAGCATGCAAACATAGTGAGTGTATGTATATGAGGCGGCGACCTTGGATTTAAGGAGCGGTGGGTGTCTAAATATTTGTAATTATAAATAAGTAACATTAAAAACCAAAAATGGGCCACAACTAAATTGGCCCTAGTCTGTGAATGTGAGTGTGAATGTTGTTTGTCTGTGTTGGCACTGCGATGAGGTGGCTACTTGTCCAGGGTGAACCCCGCCTTCCAAAGGCCCTTTCAAAGGATGCAGTCAAGAGCACAGGAAGACATTGCGCTGAAAAGTCAAGTCTAGTTAAATGAGGCGTTTTCAAGCTGAGTGTCAGTAAGTAGGCTTCCTGGAGCCGCTGGATCTTCTTGATATCCTGCAGAAGTGCCCAAGAGAGAAAAGCAGCATGTCACGGTGGTAATTGATATTCATCCCAAGATGTTTCTCCTCGCGCCGCTCTGATGTGTGGCTGCCGAGATGCAGTTTAGTCTTATTAAAAAGTTGTTTGATTAGCCAGCCCTGGAATGGAGGCTGTGGAAAGGTCTGGCAGCAGCAGATAAAAGGGGAATGATAAATAGGCCATTGCCAGTCAGCCACTAGAGCATCAAAACACATCCATTTCTTTGCAAAGTTGATCCAATTATTGTCAGCCACTCAGACGACAGCTACTATTCTCGTCAGTCTTTTCATTTCAGGCTAAATTGCGTCCCCCCCACCTTCTTTTTTTCTTTTTAGTAGATACGGCAATCGGTCATAAAGGGCTAGCCATCATTAGTGCTGTTTGAATTGGAGCCCCGTAGTGTTTGGTTAAGAGGGTTAATGCAAATTTGATGAAAGAATAAGGCTGCATTTACATATCGCCTCAGCTCACACGGGCTGGGTAAACATTCTGTTTATCTCAAGTGTCATTTTATGATTTCAGTCAAATGTAAGAGCGACCTTGGCCCAGTCGGTGCATAAGACCAAAGAAATGTGCTCCCATTGAAATACACTTCGTTGAAGTCAAACTCCTTTTGTCACTTAAAGCAAATAAACAATATATCGCTACTATTGGCGTCCAATGTATTTTTTCAAATATTCTTTTAAACTACTTTGAACAATGGAAAAATAGCATTTCTTGCCTGGAATTAGACTTTGTCATAAATACTTGAAATCTTATATATTTTGAATATTTGAGTTATTCCTTACCCCACTTTATTTTCTTTAAAAAGCAACACAATGCAGTTAAAATTCACACTTTCCCTCAGTCCTGTTACCCGACACATTAATCCTTCTGAAAAAAGTGGAATATTCCACAAGAAGTCCAGAAGTCCACAGGAAGTTGAATCATTCAGATCCGCTGCAGGCGGGGATTGGGTTAGTGGTTAAGGCACCAACACAGTCCTGTTACTTACCTAAATTATTTGTTTAATGTTGTTTATTTATTTATTTTTGTTGTTGTTAACTCATGTGTCAACATACTATTAGCATGCATGCCATAGGGCTATACTTCAAGTGTTTCCTCACTTTGTTAAAAACTCACTCCTGTTACTCAAATTAGTCATTGTCATATAGGGATCCTATACAAAAATGAAATAAAGTTGCCTGAAATGGGCCAATACAAATTTTGACTAAATAATAAATGTATTTTCGAATTGAGAGCTGAAAAAGAAAGACATGTTTGTTTATTTTGGTGTGTTTTAACAAGCAAATGTCACTGATTTCATGGAATGGGCCATATACAGATGTTTTTCATTCATCCATCAATCCATCCATCCATCGTTTCATTATCAGGTCACGTTTACATCCCCGAAAATGTTAAATGTTACACACATTATTCCTTGTTCAATTTAAAACATCGGCACTCATCCTGCTTGAATGTGTATTGCTTATAAAACATTTGGTTGGAATTGTTACAATCCAATGAAAACATTTTTTTTTTTGGAGGTTTGGGGTAAAATTAGATTTGATAAAACATCAAATGTTTAAGGAATACCTAAAAACAAAAACAGTGCCATGCACATCTCTAATAACCTTTTAATTGTTAATAAATACGACAAGGATTAAAATCCATTTGGTCAATTAAAATTTCAACAGCATAAGATGACTTATGTCTAACATTTTCTTCTAGTTTTGAATAAACTAGCTCTGATTGAAGAAACCTCTGGATTTCAAAACGACTCTAAAAAAATGTTCAAATTCGAACAAAAGCGTGTTTAACATTAACAAGCATAAATAAGTGCTTGGTCTGAATGTGGGCAGAGTGGGCTGCTAAAAATAAGGCAAAACACTGCCATCTATGGCTTCTTTCTGAGGACTGCTGAGCTTGTGTGCAGCCTGCATGCAGCACCCAAGACATGGATTGTGCAATATTTGCAAATAAGATGAATGCAATTCAATTGTAATCAAAAAATTGGTAACCTCAATCACTTTTTGTTTTGATTTTTTTTTAACTAAGGTGTTTGAAGCAATTTTTTTTTTCTCAGCTAAAGTTTGGACGTCTCATGAAGCTGACACGTTTTTGGCTTCCGAATTTGACAGATTAGACTGAGAGCTCGATTTTCATCCAAATGGGCATCTGGTGGCCATATCCTTTAAGCAACACAATTCTGCACAAATCAGGGGTTCTGTCTGAGCTTTTCGTACCACCTGCTGTGTATCTTCCCCTCGACGTGATTGAGCCTGCCTTCATTGTTTCATCATCATTTCATCTTTACACTTTGTAGGCCAAAATGCAACACACATTGCACATTTTGTACTTTTACGGCCAATATAGGGATAACGCAAACATTGTATCCTGGGTGCGCCTATAAGCGTACTTACTCTATACGGCGCGATGCTCACTTCACATCTATATTGGCAAAAAAAAGACATATCGGGGTGAAATTTGGACTGCGATTCAAAAGCGCATTAAGGCACAATAATGACGTGCATATAGCTGCCAGACTGGGGTAGCAGGCTGGCGGCAAAACAGAGAAGCAAGCCAGATGTCAGGGCTTCTATAGCTTAGGCCTTGACCAGGCCTTCGTCTGCAGCGGCCCTTTATGTAGCTCTCTACGTGATGCCCTCGGTCCCCTATGGGAGATCCAAGGCTTTACTGGTGATGAGACGCGATCTATCCCTTCTGTCACCTTGCTTCAAGTTATTCATACACCATCCATACAGTCGCTCCTCCAAGGCCTCTAATCCCCGTCTCCCGAGGTGGAGTGCAGACAGGGAAGCAGACAGGCGGGCAGGTTGCAAGTCTGTTCATAAGATGTTCAACACACTGAGCATGAAGGCGCATTTTACATTGACAAAATTTCGGGCGGCGCTATCAGCGTGAGGCTGCAGAACAGTGGGCTCCTGCCGCAAGCGGAAACCCCGATTCATGCGATAACGTGCTAACGCATGCAGACGCGGACCGTCACAGCCTCTCTTCGCAGAGGCCGTGGAGCGGATTTAATCCAACAGATTTGGAAAAGCGCTGCAATTTCTGACTTTGCATCCTAATTTAGTGGTCAGCGGATGATAACTTTCTCCCCGCACCAATATGGAGACGGACGGGGCTCATGCTAAATTCAAGAAATCGGATCCTAAAAATGCAATATGTTGAAATCCCTCGCTATTGGAGCTGGAAAAACCTCAGCGCCCTCCTGAGTAAATTTGCTGAGCGCGGCCATCCTTTGATGTTTACAAACAAATACAGAAAAAAAAGTCGATGTAATGCATTTATTTGAACAAGAACTAAGAAATGTGCAAATAGATCATTCTTAGGGGATCTTTGCTTTGCAAACACACCTATTATAGATTAAAGTTTGACAGTATGCCAGGTATCAAGGTAAGCGAGAAATGTGACTGACAACAGAAAGTGCTTTCTCTTGGTTCTTTGTGTGTGTGTGTGTGTGTGTGTGTGTGTGTGTGTGTGTGCGTGTGTGTGTGTGTGTGTGTGTGTGTGTGTGTGTGCCACAAGCACACAAAGCAAGTTTCACTATGCGACACTGGTTTTTGGCTCCTCCATGGAAGAACCATCAATTAATCTCGGACAACCCGACCACTCCCTTCAAGGATCAGCACATAAAGACTGACCTGGGGCACACGCACCAGAATGCATTAATCAAGTGTCAAAGGTGTATGTGACGGTGTATGAGGTCAGATTGTGGCACAAGGTGTTGCAAAAGCTGGGTCATGAACAGGGCAGTGGATCAACGCCAGAGCCACAATATCTTAATAACAAAAATACATCAATGTGTTGCTATTTCCTGTTGAATACTGAATCTACTATGTGTGATCAGGAATGTTTGTCAAACTCAAATAGTGTTGTTTTTTTTTCCTGCAGAGATTAACTTGTTCAATGCAGGGAGCAATCACCCATTGAAGCTGCAGTGTGTGTGCGGTTGGGTGTGTGTGAGACAAAGACCACCTGTGCCGTGGAGAGAGCCAGTGAATTTGGAAGCAACGTGTGCTTTGTCAATTGCCATTTGATTTGTCACTCAGCAGACTCCGACTGAGTCATTGAGTAAGCCACACCTGCTTTCCCCATCTCAGCCTTTCTTCTCCCTCCAACACAAGGTGTATCTAAGAGTTCACCTCCAGGCCAATGCTGTTGACACACATACCTAGCAGCGCGTGGCTCACGCCTATTTCTCCCAGAGAGCATTTGCGTCGAGTTGTAGCGAAGGAAAATCCTCACCGGTCCGCCAAGACTTTATTTCTTTCCCTCATTTTTTCCACACTCACAGAAGTTAACATAACTGCATCAGTTGCTGTCTCCTTGTGGGAATTCAGTAAAGATGAAATGTTCGCAAACGACTTGAATCATTTGAACGGCTCTTTTAGACTCTTTGGACGTTTGTTTTCCGTGGAATGTGCGTGGCACCAGACTGGACCCATGAATTAGAGTCAAAAAAAGATTTTGATTAACTGCTCTGGTTTATTGTTCTGCTGTGGATTTGTGAGGGAGATAAGATCTACACACCATGGTAGGCTTGTACAATTTTGCGTTCACATTTTTAGCTTGTCCTACTTTTTATTGTAGTTTTATTTATGTTTTGTATACAATTGTAGACAAATTATTTTTTATTCATTATTTGTATATTTACATGTGTACTTTTGATCTACATAGGATTCAACTAAGTTTATTTGGGGGCCACATTTCCAGAAAGCTAACAACAAGGGTTTGGACTTCTCACTTTACTACTTGCCTTATTTTGTATATTCCGGAGAACCAGCGCCCTCTGCAGTAGACAGTTGACTTCGGTCTATTTATTTTTATCAGAGGTTCAGGAGTGTTCCGTTTTTTTTAAGGACCTTCTGCAAAATAGTTTTTTGAACTGAACTCGTGGGCCACCAGTTGAATAGCCCAAACGATGAAACTTTAAGGAACGCCATGAGTATAACTAAATCATTTAAACAAATGACTACTGACTGCATCTGGAGTAAACAAGCTACAGCAACACCTTGGTTACATAAATCACATTACGAAAAACATTTGTAACTGCCACCAAGGAGAGGACTTAAAGGGGTTTCTTGAAAAATGCCCCTGTTATTTAAATCACAAGTTTGGACCCCAGTGTCCTATGTTTGCTGGCAAGGTTGGAATGTCAATGCAATGATCTGCCAATGTGTTTACGGTGGTCCAAGTTCTTCTGTACATCAGGGGCACTCTAGTGATTTTAAGAATTTACTGCAAAAATGTCTCCCAATTTTTCAACTGAACTGGGGGGCCGGTATGGTGTCTTTACTGAGCGGGATTTGGCCCCCGGGCTGCCAGTTGAATAGCTCTGTTTTATGGAATGTTTACATTAAAAACAAATTATGAACCAAATTGAATTTCCATAAATATTGAGAATAAATTCCTACCAATATATGCTCTGTGAAAGTTTTAGCTATGCTTATACGACGTGTATTTTACTACTGCTACCTGTACAGTGATTGTTTTTCCTTAACAAAAACAAGTTCCTTTTAAAACAAATGAAATCATAATAACAATCAGACTGAACCAGTCTTTTGAACAACTGCACTTATTTTGTAATTTTGCCTATCGTTTACAATCCTTATAAGAGACAGGAAGACAAAATGTTTTTTTCTTTTCCGCTCGTTCGAGGAAGCTAGCAATACAGCTAACGGGAGCAATAAAAGCTACCTCTAAATCACTTTAAAAAATACATTCAAAAACCGTCAACAATATTTCATTTACGCTCCATAACTCGTGTAATAAACAAAGCTGTAGCGACATTGTTATGGTAAGAGCAAACACTGAGCATACTAACACATCGGCATGATGCGGTATTAGCCGTAAAGCTAACTACGGCAAAAGATAAGATAGCTTCTACGTCAACAAGAAATGTGTTTCACTTTGTAATACACACCACTGTGATAAAATACCAATCTGTACTGACTGAAAAACATGAACATATTACAGTATCTGTAAAGTATCAGCCTAAATTTCAAGTTTTGTGTGTACACAGCTTGCTAGACATTGTATGTAATGTAGTAGTGATAACACGACAGGCGTGCTGCGTGTATCATGATCGATATGAAAGTGACTCACTCGATGGACAGTTGTTCGGCTGGTCCAGCCGGCAGGGGATGTTTCCTTTTGATTTGACTAAGCACGCCATTCATGTCCAAATAGTTTGGCTCCAAGTTCCATATTCACAGCATTGGAATTTTTATCACCTCACTCTCGCTTCCGTCTGCTTCAAAGTCTCATTCTTCCTTTTTGCTTGCTTCTAATAGCAGCAGTACATTGAGCTTCAAAAGTATAATGTTGTTAATCCTCATTGTTGCAAAATAAGTCGTCTTTGTTGTCTGTTACCATAATTAGAAAACACACTCAAATTTGATTCCGGATACAGGAACACATATTTCTTGCGAGAAGTCAGACGTGCGCTGCTATGGAAACAGAAATCAATGCGCAGAATAAATCAATCCTGAAAATGATTAAAATTATGAAAATACGGTAAATATTAATATTACATATTGTTATTAAGGTGTCTGTCACTACATTATATATATATATATATATATATATATATATATATATATATATACTTGCAGTGTGTATATAAAACACTGGTGGAGGGTTTTGAAGTTGTTTTAGAGGGCTTTGAAGGCTACAACAGTGACTACCATTAGCCGCATCTTTCAAGCGTTTTTTATTATCTTTAAAAATCGAAGGAAAAAAAGACATGCGTGTTCTTGTCCTTTAAATGATTGTGAACAATAGGCAAAATTCCAAAAAAAGTGCAGTTCCTCTGTAAAGGAATGGTTCTTTTAAAAATGCCATAAATCCCATCTCCAGTGGGACTTAAACTCCCTTATATGTTATCCCTTTACGAATATAAGAATTCTTATGCATCCATTTAAAACTATGTTCATCATTCTGGTTGCAGCACTGCTCATCAACTCGGTTAGATTGTGTATGCCTGTTTCTGATTGTCAGTATGTCTATGTTTGCAAAAACCTAAATGTATTATACATTACAACCTAACAATCCCTCAGCCCTGACTGCAGGGCTGGCTGGCATATAAGGAAGCCTAATTAGCTACCACAAACAGGTTTGCTTAGGTTGCCAATCACGGACAGGTGATGTAAACATCAATGTTTTTGTGAGCTGGCAGGTGCTTGTTGCTGCTGTCTTTCTACAATAAGGTAAAGCGAAATGCCAGTGTTTATTTATTTTACTTTATTGAAATACACAAACAGGAGCATCAGCATTGATTGTGTCAGTTAGTGCTTTATTTCTGTAACATTTGTCTTTATGTATTGACATAACGACAATAAAGACTCCTTGAAGCTATAATCCGGAACAAGTCAAGTGCAATGCATTGTTTTCTGTATTGTATGCTCTATTCAATGAACGAATTAATTAATTTATCTGCCTGTCAATGTAGAATTATACATCCAAGCTCAAAAACTCCAAACTGGGCTTTCATACAAAACAGAGGGATGTCAGACTTTGACAACAAATCAACTCGTGTTCCTGGAGAAGGACATGCACATGTACAAAGATACAAATAAAATGTAAGACCCCAAATTGTGGTCAAGTAGTCAGTGCCTCACCATCCATGAACATCATCGCACTGCTTGTGAATAAGACCTGTTTCTAACATGCTTATCTAATTAAAATAGCACCTCCAAAATCGATTGTCCTTAAGTAAGAACATTCTATTCCGAATTTAAGCAACATGTTTATAACCTGGGCGCACATACCATTCAATAGGCAATAACTGAAATGAAGAGGAGACTGTAGATTTGCTTCACAAATTATAAGAACATAACATTTTGAAGTGCACTAATGTGAGAATACCCACCTGACCCCCCCGAGATTTATTGAAGCAGGTAGAATGCCAGCCTCTTTCGGACTCCAGAATAAATACGAGTGAGATGGAAAATAATTAGGCAGGTATATTACAATACAAATAAGACAGTGTACACAAAATCTTCCCATTACATTTGTGCGCTCCAAGCTGATTAGCAATTACTCCGTATTCCGCATAACTGGCAAGCTTGCACTCAACACTCACACATCTGAACAAAAATATGAACACAACATGTTTGTTCTTGCACCCATTTTTCATAGGTTGAACTCAAATATATACAACTTTTACTATATTGACAAAAGACCTCCTCTCAAATATATTCACAAATCTATCAAAACCTATGTTAGTGAGCATTTCTTCTTTGCAAAGATAGTCCAAACAGCATGAATATTGCACAGGTGTGCCTTAGGCTGCCCACAATAAAAGATCACACTGAGACGTGCAGTTTTATCACACTGCACAATGCCACAGATGGGGCACGTTTTGAGGGAGCGAGCAGTCGGCATGCTGACTGCAGAGCTTTTGCCTGTGAATTAAATGTTCATTTCTCTACCATAGGCAGTCTCCAAAGGCGTTTCAGAGAATTTGACAGTACATCCAACCGGCCCCACAACCGCAGCCAGCAGTGTAACCACACCAGCCCAGGACTTCCACATTCAGCAGGTGCACCTCCATGATCATCTGAAACCAGTCACTTGAGCGGGTGCTGCAATAATTGGTTTGCGTTACTCGTCATCCTCATCGGGGTCTTGACCTGACTGCAGTTCATCGTCGTAACCGACTTGAGTGGACAAATGCTCACATTCAGTGGCGTCGGGCACTTTCGAAAGGCGTTCTCTTCACCGATGACTTCCGGTTTTCACTGTTCAGGGCAGATGAGAGACAGCATGTGTAGCGTCGTGTGGGAGAGCATTTTGCTGATGTCAAGGTTGTGAATCGAGTGGCCCGTGGTGGGGGTGGGGTTATGGTATGGGCAGATGTACGTTATGGACAACAACAATAAGTGCATTTTATTGATGGCATTTTGAATGCACTGAGATACTGTGACGAGATCCTGAGGCCCATTGCTATTGATCTCATGTTGCAGCATGACAATGCACAGCGCCATGTTGGAAGGATCTGTCCACAATTCCTAGAAGCTGAAAACATCCCAGTTCTTGCATGGCCAGTATACTCACCAGATATGTCACCCATTGAGCATGTTTGGGATGCTGTAGATTGGCATGTTCCAGTTCCTGCCAATAAGAAACTTCGCACATCCATTGAAGAGTGGACCAACATTCCACAATCAAAACCTGATCAACTCTATGCGAAGGAGTTGTATTGCACTGCATGAGGCAAATGGTGGTTACACCAGAGGCTGACTGCTTTTATCACCCCCTCAGATCCCTAATAAAACAAAACTGCACATTTCAGAGTTGCCTTTTATTGTGGGCAGCCTAAGGCACACCTGCGCAATAATCATGCTGTTTAATCGACATCTTGATATACCACTCTTGTAAAGTAGGATGGATTATCTTGGCAAGGAAGAAATGCTCACTATCACAGATTTAGACAGATTTGTGATCAATATTTGAGAGCAATAGGTAATTTGTGTATACAGTAAAAGTTTTAGACCTTTGAGTTCAACTCATGAAAAACGGAGGAAAAAACAAGTGTTACGTTTATATTTTTGGTTCAGTATATAAAGCGGTATCGGGGCACTGACAGTCATTTCCTTCGGACTTAAAACTCCTTCCATCAATCCGAAGAACATATTAAATGAACTTCGACACCAACTCTTTCCCACCGGTCTTTGCTTCGGACCTGCATCCAGCAACTACGAGACCTTCTTCCTATTGTGTTGCAATCTCGGATCATTTCTTAATGCTGTCTGCTACAGTATTTAACATCAGCATAACCATTAGAGACGTACCTGTGCCAATATTACAGCGGACATCAGGTAGAACACGAACTGGGCAGTTAACTTGTAAGGGGGCCGCAAAGATGCCATGTTTTCGTGTGATGTGATAGGTCAACCGGAAAAGCAATACTTTCAGCCGTGCTAAAAGGAAATCGGTGACCAATAATTGTATTACAGAGTAGGCATCGGCACTGGGACTTCATATGTATGGTGTGACAATACAAAAGAACAAAATTGTTTGAGAATGCAGACTAATTTAGTGCATGGAAACATAGTCACTTATGCCAAAATAAGGGGTCATCCACAACAAGGATTTATTCAGACAAGAAGAATATGCAGTCAAACCTGTCTATAGAGCGACCACTCAAGGGAAACACTGACAGCATGACATGACACAATGATCTTAGACAGCAGAACTAGTCTTAAGCTTCCGTTGGAAAACCTTTTCCATGCTAATGTTGCACTTCTGAGCAATGTCTATCACCTCCATCCAAAAAATGCTTCCTCTCCATAGTGCACAGTTATGTCCTGTGGTGCCCAACTCGGATCAGCTGTTCTTGCCAAGTCCAATGTTATACAACATTTGTATGTTCATGCATCCTCCGAAAGGTAGCTAAAAGACCAATTAAGTATAGGTCTGTTTGCCGTGCTAAAAGAGACTTCTGTATCAAGTGTTCTCATCAATTTCACGGAGAACATGTAGAACCGCCGTTCGACAGACCACAAAGTTTCGACAGGCGTAAAAATGGAAAGCCCATCTCAAATCACTGAGCTTGGGTATAGCTCTCGAGTCTGACCCTGAAACATTGAACATTGTATGTCCAGCCACTTCTGGTGCACATAAAACCCAAACAGAAATGTATACCGGTGATGCAACGAAGAAAATAAAACATGATGCTTCTGACTCTGTGTTTAACGTGTCCACAATCACCAATATGCATTGCATCGCTCGCGTTTACTGATCCAATTCTTCTTGGCATATGATATGACAAGCGATTAGACGTTTAGTAATGGCAATGATTCGTTGAAAAGACAAGAGTAGAGAGCTGGAGAGTGCTTGTTGGCGCAGGAATTACTGCATGTGCGGACATAAGTGTAATACTTACTGTAGCCACCATTCCGTATGCAAAAGTCATTAGTAGGTTTACGTCAACCGTAAGCGATAATAGTCCTTTTATTGTCAAATACGGCTATTCGATAAATTATTAAACCAAAAATAAAGACATGGTTTATAACACAGCTTTTCTTTGCTGGGGAAATTTTTGACGCTATCTGCAAGTGTCCGCCATAAACAGGTGGCCACTAACACAGGTTTGACGTATTCATGATTTACAGAACCTTTTGTTTAAGAATGATCTGCAACATTAACTATCTTGCTTTTGTAAAGTGTTTTTATTCTGTTTTGTCCCACTTGTAGCTTTTTTCTTTTTTATTATTTTTTACCTAAAACATTGTCTGTACAATTATCAAAGAGCATACAGTAGTGACAGTTTGATCCTGTAAAATATTATCGATAAAGTACAATAGTTCCATCATTTACAGTACTAATTGCAGGTAGACTGACATGCCGTGAATGATGCTGTGCTTTTATATACTAATGCAGAATACCGTCACAATAATAAACAGATTTACTTAAATTCCTCTTTTTGATTCTTGCGACAGCTCTTGAAATTTTATCGAATCAAATTGAACAGGTGTATCTATTGTTGTTTCCTCTTGTTCTTGTTATTTCAAGTGGCTTGCCTGAAAGCACAGATCAACCATGTTCAGTTTCATGCTCACACATACAATGGATGCAACATATACAAAGACCCCAATACTAACTTAGCTCACAAGAAATTAGCAAAATGTTGTCTAAAAAAATCCAAATGCATACACAATTTGTAGGCTTTACTTATACATCCTTGAAAATATTTTAGTGCGTCAAATGAAGATTGTATGCCTTAACCTTAACTGATAATTGTTTTTTGTTTATATGTCAATTTGCACACACTTAGACAGCAGAACTAGTCTAAAGCTTCCTTTGGAAAACCTTTGCTATACTATACGTCACATTACAATGTAATGCTAATATATTATTAGAATATAGTTCACCAGACCTGTTTATTGTTGGTATACCGTATTTCCTTTGAGATGTGGAGAAAACATGGATGATATTGTAAGGAGGCTACATGAAACACATGACTTTGAATCATCTTGGCATCACAGAGGATGTCTATGGTAGGAGACCATGCATCAACCTTTGAAACATTTGCAAATTGTAGACAAAAGTTGCGTTCTGTAGGTGCATAATGAGCTCGTTCAACAACACTCTGAGGGTGTGGATCAGCAACAGCTGATTAATAGACACATACAGTATTTCGACACAAACCTACAGGGGTGACAAACTCCACTCTAGAGTGCATCGCCAACCAGTCCAATAAGTCCACCACTCCCTTGATGGCAGCACTCATCACTGTCTATGTGACGGCAGTGCTAAAAAAGCATCAGGCAAAGGTGATGAGAAAGCTGTCATCTTTCCCATGACTGTAAATTCCTGAGAGGAAAAACTTACAGAGCTCAAACAAAAAGCATGAGATTAATTCAGTGTATATTTACAAAAAGCAGTGTCAGAAATAATAACATTAATGTTATTTTGAGGTACTTGTTCTCTCTATACATACGTACATACAGACAGTCAAACCTACTTTACAAATATGGAGATCACAATTGCAGCTCCACATTTTGGTTTATATATGATGTGAACCAATGGTTCTTCAAGTACCCCCAGTGGTACACTGGGGGTATGCCGAGGGGTACGTGAAATTTTTAAAATATATTCTAAAAAATAGCAGCAATTCAAAAATCCTTTATAAATATATTTATTGAATAATACTTCAACAAAATATGAATGTAAGTTCATAAACTGTGAAAAATGCAATATTCAGTGTTGACAGCTAGATTTTTTGTGGACATGTTCCATAAATATTGATGTTAAAGTTTTATTTTTTTTGAAGAAATGTTTAGAATGAAGTTCATGAATCCAGATGGATTACAATCCCCAAAAGAGGGCACTTTAAGTTGATGATTAATTCTATGAGTAGAAATCTTTATTTATAATTTAATCACTTGTTTATTTTTCAACAAGTTTTTTGTTATTTTTATATCTTTTTTTCCAAATAGTTCAAGAAAGACCACTACAAATGAGCAATATTTTGCACTGTTAAACAATTTAATAAATCAGAAACTGATGACATAGTGCTGTATTTTACTTCTTTATCTCTTTTTTTCAACCAAAAATGCTTTGCTCTGATTAGGGGGTACTTCAATAATAAAAAATGTTCACAGGGGGTACATCACTGAAAAAAGGTTGAGAATCACTGATATAAAGAATGCTTACTTACTGTTGATGTTAAGTTTTATGCTCTTAAAATCTGGAATAGTCTTCCAGAAGATGCAAGACCGGTCTCAACATCGGCAATGTTTAAACCCAGGCTGAAAACACTTGTATTTAATTGTGCATATGACAAGTGAAAGTATTTCAGCAACACGTTGTGATTCTATTTTGAAATATATTATTTTTATTTTTGGTGTCTTGTAATTTTTTGGAAATCACTTTGAATTGCCTTGGGTATGAATTCTGCTCTATGAATACACTTGCCTTGACAAACCTGACACAGATTTTGGTCACTTGCCAGGTGCTCTCAACAACAATAAAATGATGCTTCATTTATTAATCTTCTATTGCGTGTCCCACTTAGGGTCGCAGGTGAGCTGGAGCCTATCCTAGCTGACTTTGGGCGAGAAGCAGGAGAACTTGTCACCAGTCAACCTTAAAACACATATAGACAAACAACCAGTCACATTCACACCTATGGACGATTTAAAAAGCCATGCAAAAAACAGGCCCGTGTAGACATGGAAACTCAACAGAAAAGTCAAAGTTGAGATTCGAACCAAGAAACTACTCGCTGTCAGATCGAGGCAATGTTATTTTTATAGAAGAGACGTTATTCGAAGATAGTTTACACATGGCTGTGGTCGAGAAAACATGCCTCATGCATTGAATATAATTAACTGAACTTATTGTGACCGAGGCAGGGGAAAAAAACCTGGTTCTCTGTACGGATGTGCTCCGCTACATATACGTGAATATTCCAAAGTCAATTAAAATGTTCTTATGACAGCAATAAAGACTTTGATTCAAGTGAAAAAAAAAGATCTAATGTATGGCTTTTTCCACCTCAAATACGGCTAAACCACAGCTTAGCGCCAAGAGGACATCAAACTTGACTAAATAAAGGAAGCTGCATGTGAACCAGCGCCGCATCCACTTTCAGACAATTATAAATCATATTAATTATACAATGTCCCAGTTGTGGACAAAGAGGGACACAGTCATTTATGGACGTTCAATCGCCATATTTCCTGTAAGTGAAAACCTTCTACTGGTGCTGCAAACAACAATTTCCTTCCAGTTCACAGACTATCAATGCCGAGCTCAAACAACCAATGACACACTGTACTCTGACGAAACATCTCTCAACTGCACACACCAGATATTTGAAAGTTTAAAAAAAAGTTACGTTGGATGGTTCCCTAGTAACTAATTACATCTATTAAAGGCCTACTGAAACCCACTACTACCGAGCGCAGTCTGATAGTTTATATATCAATGATGAAATATTAACATTGCAACACATGCCAATACGGCCGGTTTAGTTTACTTAATTGCAATTTTAAATTTCCGGCGGAGTTTCTTGTTCAAAACGACGCGGAATGATGACGCGTGCGCGTACGTCATGGACTGTCAGGAAATATTAGCGCAGCACTATTTGCGGCTGAAAGTCGTCTCTTCTCATCGCGCAATTAAACAGTATTCTGGACATCTGTGTTGCGGAATCTTTTGCAATTTGTTCAATTAATAATGGAGAAGTCAAAGTACAAAGATGGAGTTGGGAAGCTTTAGCCTTTAGCCACAAATACACACGGTAATTCCTTGTTTAAAATTCCCGGAGGTGAAGCTTTACAATGGATCAGAGCGGTCAAGCAAACATGGTTCCCGACCACTTGTCAACCGACAGGTTTCGGTGAGAAAATTGTGTTAAAAAGTCGCCTCTTACCGGAGATCTGTGGAGTTTGCGCCTTCTTCGTATCTGCTATCGACTTCCCTCAGACACTGGCCTCAAGACACCCGTGGACGCACCCCTCCGACTATCAGGTACTATTTAACTCACTAAAACACTAGCAACACAATAGAAAGAAAAGGGATTTCCCAGAATTATCCCAGTAAATGTGTCTAAAAACATCTGAATCCGTCCCAATGCGATCGCTTTTTTATTTTTATTTTACTTTATTTACTTTTTTTTTTTCTAGTCCTTCGCTATCAATATCATCATCCACAAATCTTTCATCCTCGCTCAAATTAATGGGGAAATTGACGTTTCCTCGGTCCGAATAGCTCTTGCTGCTGGAGGCTCCCATTAAAAACAATGTGAGGACGTGAGGAGCCATCACCCTTGTGACGTCATCATCTGTGACTTCCGGTAAAGACAAGGCTTTTTTATCAGCACCAAATGTTGCGAACTTTATCGTCGATGTTCTCTACTAAATCCTTACAGCAAAAATATGGCAATATCGCGAAATGATCAAGTATGACACATACAATGGACTTGCTATCCCCGTTTAAATGAGAAAATCTCATTTCAGTAGGCCTTTAAGCAATAACTCTGTTAGTCATCCAATTAGTAATTGCCTTTTTAGGAAATCAATGAGTAATTTTAATCAATTACTTTTCAAAGTAAATTTCCAATCATTGGCTAAAACACAGCCAGCTGATTTCAGAGATGTATCACACCAGGAAGCAGCAACCCGGTAAAAAGGTATCATAAACATGTACCATATTCTTGATCTACATCATTTTCACTGTACACATTGTCCCAATTTTGCTGTTTTGGATCATTCTTAAAATCAATCCTACTTTTCTTTGTGTATAGTCTCCATAGTGTCTTGTTGTCATCAATGTTCCTCTTCTTGTTATTGATATTGGTTATTAGCAGACCGCTGGTCGTATTATAATAAAAATCATTGGTAAAAATATAATACGTCACCACATAAAAACCTTACTTTTTGACTGATATTAGTAAAATATGTCTCAATCAAATTATCAAACATGTCAATACTTGAATTAATTGTTCTATATAATTATACATCCGATCAATACGTTTCTGTGTTTTTCATGACATATTTCAATGGTTATACATTGTAAGATATTATCAATAGCTAATTACATTTTTAACCACTTAGTTCGGGGTATTCTTCACATACACACAGTGACATGCAGTCAGGGGAGGCAGGTGAGGGCCCAGCCTCACCTGCCATCATGGAAAGAAAAAAATGTAAAAAGAAAAAAAAAAATTATATTGTTATGTATCCAGTGATTATACTATAAAGTTATTTTCCATTTAACTTCACCAGTTTTAAATTATTTTTTATTCAAAATCGCTTAATTTTCACTCGCCGTTCAAATACTGAGAATAGACTTGCGATGAGTCAAAGCCAGTTGAGCCTCCCCGTGGATTGCGCAACAACTCGGCTAACTGCTGGCTGCTGTGCAGTGAGACCGTATTGCTATATGAATTAAATTATACATTGCTATAGTTTAGTTAGCTGAGGTATATAATGTACAGTCTCTTTTGTCAACAACTGTATGTGTGTAACGTATTTCTTGTGCTGGGCAATCATAAAACGGTGAGGCACCTGTTCTCCGGCCTCCTGGTGGTAGAGGGCGCTAGTGATCCCAGAGATCATTCTTGCGGCTGCAGAAAAAGTGACAACAATCTACAGTTAGCAAGTCAAATACAGCGGCAGCGATCGTTTATTTTTTCCTCTTGTTTTTTCCTCTCGCCTGGAGTTTTAAAATGGAGGATTATATATTTAAAATAAAACAGTTTGGTACACTGGACTTCCAATCGAAGCAGGAGGTAATAATTAATGGAAGACCAATGCCGGAGCTAAAAGTTTGCTTCAGACTTCGGGACAGAAGACCCATACTTTTCAAACGGCGTGGTACACACGAACTGTGTGGATGTACAGCAAGAAACTGCCTTTTCTGCTTTTCCTGTCTTCTTTTCCCGTCTTCTTACAATGTCTGGACATTGGTTATCGATGCTTTTGTTCAGAAGGAGCGGCGCATGGACTTCATTTATAAGTAAAGGTAAGACCATAATAACGTTTTTTTTATTAAATGTGTTTTTTTGTGTGCTACAGTTTGTATGTGTAAAGAATGCTGGTATGAGCTTTTAAACATAACCCGTTAACTGCTGCCAATCAAATGGTGAAAAATATACTCTTTAGGGTTCAAATGTTTGTAAATCTAATTGTGATGAAGTCAGTGCCTCACCAGCCATGAACCTCACTGCACGTCACTGCATACACACCTACAGTACCTCTCCACCATTCTTGTTGGTTCTTTTGATGTAATTTAGTTCATATTTCTTTCCAGATCAAAATCTGTCCCATTTTTAGCATTGATGCATGTTTCTGAGATAGCAATCACTATAAAGTCATTGTTGAATTGTTTCCAACAACTGTTTAATATTGTCGGAGTTTGCATACAAGCTTCTGCCGTTGAAATGAACAATTGACAGTTTGTTGTCAGTAGGGATGTGTACAGAGCACCGGTATTTTTTCGTAATTTAGGAGGTCCGGAAAGACCGTTAAGATTCTGGACTGACCATGCGGTTATCTGTATTTTTCTTATCCAGCTGACCGTTGTAAATACGACATACGGCCGCATTCGAATACAGTGCCGCTGCTACAGACAAAAAAGACACGGGCAGATAATTATCAGCTTAGAATAATCACAAATAAGTAAGCAACATCACAAAAAGTTTGTAACAACAATATTTCCTCCCTCAAAGTCATGCACGCTAATAGTAGAGTTAGGGTTTGAGAGTTTGGCCGATATTAATCCATCCATCCATTTACTACTGCTTGTCCCTTTTGGGGTCGTGGGGGGTCGCTGGAGCCTATCTCACCTGCATTCTGGCGGTAGGTGGGGTACACACTGGACAAGTCGCCACCTCTTCGCAGGGCCTACACAGATAGAAAGACAAGATTCACACTCACATTCACACACTAGGGCCAATTTAGTGTTGCCAATCAACCTATCCCCAGGTGCATGTCTTTGGAGGTGGGAGGAAGCCAAGGGACCAAGAGGGAACCCATGCAGTTACGGGGGGAACATGCAAACTCCACAGAGAAAGATCCCGAGCCTGGAATTGAACTCAGGACTACTCAGGACCTTCGTATTGTGAGGCAGATGCACTAACCCTTGTTCCAATGTGCTGCCCCAATATCAATCCACTCAAAAAAATTTATAATTTTAAAAATCACCGGGTCTTTTTATTCATACAGTATGTGAATGTGTGTTAGACCTACAATGAGATGGCTTCAGCACACCTCCCAACAGTTCTTATTGTTACAAACTGCACACACAACTAACTTTCTAATAATTTGTGCTTATTTATATAATATATTTTTTATGATTTATCATGTAAAAGCTCTGTGGTCTGCATATGAATGCTATTTGTAAATATTATTTTGCTTTTTAATATTTATCGTATCGGTGGAAGAGTGGTTAGTGCGTCTGCCTCACAATACGAAGTTCCTGCGGTCCTGGGTTCAAATCCAGGCTCGGGATCTTTCTGTGTGGAGTTTGCATGTTCTCCCCGTGAATAAGTGGGTTCCCTCCGGGTACTCCGGCTTCCTCCCACCTCCAAAGACATGCACCTGGGGATACGTTGATTGGCAACACTAAATTGGCCCTAGTGTGTGAATGTGAGTGTGAATGTTGTCTGTCTATCTGTGTTGGCCCTGCGATGAGGTGGCGACTTGTCCAGGGTGTACCCTGCCTTTCGCCCGATTGTAGCTGAGATAGGCGCCAGCGCCCCCCGCGACCCCAAAAGGGAATAAGCGGTAGAAAATGGATGGATGGATGGATTATTATAGGGAAAAGTGGTAAAGAAATGGATGGATATAATGAGTGTAATTGTAATGAATAAAAACACATTGATGGATCTGTGTGGTCTTTACAAGATGGTGACTCTCACATTATTAACTCTAGCAACTCGGCAGCCATTGCACCGGTCACCCAGGGGGGGGATCCCCAGATCTGCCCTAATGTGGGATCTGAGCCGAGGATGTCGTTTTGGCTTGTGCAGCCCATGGAGACATTTGTGAATAAGGGCATAAGTAAACAATGGAGTCTATGGGTCCCGCTCTATTCTGCCTACAAACATCCAAACACATCCATTAAAGTTGTATTTACATGGTGTATTTACATGGTGTAAGTGTATTTGTAATGTAGTGGGGGGCACATTTCTACACACTTGCCAACCTTGAGACCTCCGTTTTCGGGAGAAGGGGGCCCTGGTCGGGTGTGGGGCGGGGGACATGAGTGGGGGGCGTGGTGTGGTTGGGGGCGTGGTTAAGAGTCAAGTATTTCATATATATATTTATATATATATATACGAAATACTTGACTTTCAGTTAAATATATGTATATATATAAATATATATATATATATACATATATATAGAAAGAAATAGAAATACTTGAATTTCAGTGTTCATTTATTTACACATATACACACACATAACACTCATCTAATCATTTTTGAGTTAAGGGTTGAATTGTCCATCCTTGTTCTATTATCTGTCACAGTTTTTCTAACCATATGCATGTACAGTAGATGGCAGTATTGTTCTGTTTAAGAGTGTCACAACATTGCTGTTTACGGCAGACAAACTGCTTTACGGTAGACGGAAAAGTGACTGCGGTTTTTGTGTGTTGTTACCGCGCTGGGAGGACGTTAATGAAACTGCCTAACAATAAACCCACCTAAGAAACGAAGAATTTACCCTCGATCATTCTACAGTTATAACGTCATTGGGTAGACACGCTGTTTGTATTGTGGGAAAGCGGATGTGAAAACAGGCTGTCCTCACTCAGGTCTGTATGGAGCTGGGGGGGATGTGGCCTCCAGCTCCGCCTGAATTTCGGGAGATTTTCGGGAGAAAATTTGTCCCGGGAGGTTTTCGCGAGGGGCGCTGAATTTCGGGAGTCTCCCGGAAAATCCGGGAGGGTTGGCAAGTATGATTTATAATAACATTATATATTTTTGTATTTTAATATTTTTAAGCATACACGCCACATTCATTTCAAAAAACGCATCGGTTTGCTTTTTGTTACTCTCGCGACTGTGTTGGATCCATTATGGATTGAACTTTCACAGTATCATGTTAGACCCGCTCGACATCCATTGCTTTCCTCCTCTCCAAGGTTCTCATAGTCATCATTGTCACCGACGTCCCACTGGGTGTGAGTTTTCCTTGCCCTTATGTGGGCCTACCGAGGATGTCATAGTGGTTTGTGTTGTGGTTTGTGCAGCCCTTTGAGACACTAGTGATTTAGGGCTATATAAGTAAACATTGATTGATTGATTGATTGATTCTCCATCACTGACTTCTGCTCGCTGCAAAATTTATGAGAGCCTAAAAAACATAATAAAACATCACTTACTGTGCAATGTCTGCGGTCATTAGGATGCTGACTGATAGATTCCTGTTGTAATCCGGTTTAGATGAAGAATGATATATAATCCACACGAACAAAAGGGTGGAAGAACCAAGCGTCTTTTTGTGTTGTTCTCGCCATAAGATGGCTGTCAATATGTACCAACTTACATCCTTGTCCTTCTACTATGAAGGTGAGAGGCATGATTTATGATCTACAATAAACTTCCATGAGCAGAGAAACTAAGAAACAGCTGACCACTTGATGATGTAAACATAGGCACACACGCTAGTGATCACGGCGCCGCTGTGAATAGTTTTTCTGCGTTAGCGCTTATAATAACAATATCACTGATATTAGTGTTGTTGGCTCTTTTTGGATGGTTACTTAGAGAGCTTTATGGGCGTAATAGAGGACCTCCCAATGGCTGTGCTGTAAGCATACTTTTATTTACATTTATTCATGAGTTATATTGCATTAAAAAATACATCCGTCATCATGTCTCTAATATTGATTGTGAACAATAGGCAACATTGCAAAAGAAAAGTGCAGTTCCCCTTTAAGACTTAAAAAGCAGGTGTTGAAAAATACTTCTCTGCTGTTAGATGTTATAATATGATGTTGCTGGTGTACAACCTCCCGTGATTATAGAAATGCTGATAAAGAATGCATGTTTTCCTTATCTTTATTCACATATATCAAATCAAATCAACTTTATTTATAAAGCACATTTAAAATTTACCACAGTGGTAGCCAAAGTGCTGTAGAATGGACAGGTTAAAAGATAATACGAGAACCGAGCAAACAACACAACACAAACAGAACATGATAAAAAAATAAAAAAATAAAACATAAAAACAGGTTCACAGCAGGTGTATAATGGGGCGCCATTGCAGGATGGATATCACTCAGTGTTAAAAGCCAAGGAATAAAAGTATGTTTTTAAGAGAGATTTAAAAAAAGGAAGAGAGGAGGCTTGTCTAACGCTCAGGGGTTGGTTGTTCCAGAGCTTGGGAGCAGCAGCGGCAAAAGCTCTGTCACCTCTTAGCTTCAGCCTTGTGTCAGGGACCGTCAGTAGCAGCTGATCGGCTGACCTTAGGGATCGGGTGGGGCAGTAAGGCTGAAGGAGGTCGAAGAGATATGTTGGCGCGAGGTTGTTTAGACATTTAAAAACAAATAGAAGGAGTTTAAAATTGACGAGCACACAGAAAAATACACACCCACACACACCACAAAGGGGGGGACAAAGGGGTGTCACAAAAATGATTTTTACATGTTGCAGGGTACCAGCGCTGCTGAGGGGGGGCTTCCCTCACAGAGGGCACCTCAACTGCCAGGGCCGGTGTGTTGGAGGTGCAGACAGCCCGGTCACATGCACCGGGAGTGATCCATGAGGGAGGTGGGGCAGGTGCTGCGGGTTGTCGGGCCTCCAGCACCCGCCCCCGATCCGGGAGAGACGTACTACGTACCAGTAAGGGTACAAGGGAGGACATACCAGGCGCCGATGGTGGATTCAGGCTGTAAGCATTCCCTGATCCACCAAAACCTGGTTTGACCTGGGGTTTTGAGGCAGGCAACATGGGTGAAAATTAGGTGTATTCATGGGGACGTGCACAAATACCCTATTGTATCAGTGGAAATTGTTTATGACGACCAAAAGCATAAAGTTAAAGTTGCTGTAAGCGCGCAACTCACGCCCCCCGTAATTTTAGGGACGGATTGGCCGGGATTTAATCTTTTATTGGCACAATGTGTGGGGGTGCGTTCACGGACAGTAGGTAATGGGGGTATCCGCGCTGTTCTTAGCGGCGACGCGGCTTCATCCGGGAGTGTCGAGAGGGAACCGGCGGGGGCTTCGCGGGGGGCCCCCCCGGCTCCTCGATGGCCACCTACGGAGGACTTTCCCCTCGAGCAGTCCCGTGATAAAACCTTGCGCGAGGCCTGGGACTAGGTCGACTTTATTGACAGTCAGCTGGTGCGCCCGGGGAAAGCGCGGGTATTTCCACATTTTTCAGTGATTAGGGATAGACTGTACCGAGTGGGCCATGACACACAAACCGGGGAGGAATGCACCCAGTTGTTGGTGCCAAAACGCCACCGGGAAATTATTTTCCAGGCGGCGCACGTTAACCCAATGGCTGGACATTTGGGGTATGACAAGAAACTTAATCGGGTCATGGTCCGATTCTATTGGCCAGGCCTCCGGGCGGATGTGCGCCGGTGGTGCGCAGCTTGCCCGGACTGTCAGCTGGTGAATCCAGCGGCCACCCCACGGGCACCGTTACGCCCTTTGCCGCTCATAGAGGTTCCATTCGAGAGAATTGGCATGGACCTCATCGGACCATTCCACCCGAGTACACGGGGATATCGCTTTGTTTTAGTCCTGGTGGATTACGCAACGCGGTATCCCGAGGCAGTGCCCTTGCGCTCTATCTCCTCCAAAAGTGTTGCGCAAGCACTGTTTCAGGTCATCTCCCGAGTTGGAATTTCGAAATAGATTCTGACTGACCAGGGCACGTCCTTTATGTCGCGCACCATAAAAGAACTGTACGGATTATTGGGTATAAAAGTGATCTGCACCAGCATGTACCATCCACAAACGGATGGGCTGGTGGAGAGATTAAATAAAACGCTGAAAACAATGATCCGTAAGTTTATGCACGAGGACAAACTAAATTGGGATAAATAGTTGGGTCCCCTCATGTTTGCGATGCGGGAGGTACCCCAGGCCTCGCTTGGTTTTGCACCGTTTGAGTTATTGTACGGCCGGAGGCCTTGCGGAGTCTTGGACGTCATTAAAGAAAGCTTGGAAGAGGGTCCAAGCTCCAGCAAAAATGAAATACAGTACGTCCTTGACATGCGAGCAAAACTCCACCAGGTGCGGCACTTGTCACGCGAAAATTTTCTCCGTGCCCAGGAGCGTCAGCAGCGCATGTATAACCGGGGAACCCAACTGCGTAAATTCACACAGGGAGAAAAAGTGCTTGTATTGCTTCCAACTTCAAGCTCTAAATTACTTGCAAAGTGGCAAGGGCCCTTTGAGGTCACACGGCAAGTGAGTGATGTGGATTATGAGGTTCGGCGGTCGGACCGACGGGGGACACGCAGCTGTACCACATCAACTTACTGAAGTCATGGAGGCAGGCGGAGCCTGTTTCCATGGCAACAGTAGTAAAGGAGGAAGAGGAGTTAGGGCCAGAGGTCCCGCACTCTGGACCAACTCCTCCGCTTTCCTGTGACAACAGCTCACATTGGCCCAGCGAGCGGAGGTAGCTGAGTTACAGTGGCGCTATGCTGACGTGTTCTCATCGCGGCCCGGCTGCACGAATCTCATCCGACATCGCATTGAGACTAGCCCGGGGGTTACGGTGCGGTGTCGGCCACATAAGCTCCCCGAACACAAGTGTAAAGTTGTGCGAGAGGAATTAAAAACCATGCTTGAGATGGGGGTGATAGAAGAATCTCACAGCGCATGGTGTAGTCCCATTGTTTTGGTGGGGAAGAAGGACGATATCGTGCGATTCTGTGTAGATTACCGCAGGGTGAGTGAACAGTCACGTTTTGACGCATACCCAATGCCCTGGGTCGACGAGCTCCTGGATCGGCTGGGCACTGCTAATTTTTTCACCACACTGGATTTAACCAAGGGCTACTGGCAGATTCCCTTGTCTCCCGGGTCCTGAGAAAAAACGGCCTTCTCCACTCCGGACAGGTTGAACCAATTCGTGACACTTCCGTTCGGCTTGTTCGGTGCGCCTGCCACGTTCCAGCGTCTCATGGACTGGGTGCTGCGGCCCCACGCTGCATACACGGCTGCTTACCTGGATGATGTCATCATCCAGAGTAGCAGCTGGGAACAACACATGAGGCGAGTGGGTGCGGCGCTTGAGTCCCTGAGGCGGGGGGGCCTCACTGCCAACCCGGCGAAGTGCGCGGTTGGCCGGAGGGAGGTACAGTATCTGGGGTACCACTTTGGGGGAGGGCAGGTGCGGCCACAGGTGGAAAAAACAGCGGCGATCTCAGCCTGTCCACCTCCCAGGACATAAAAAGAGGGGAGGCAGTCTTAGGGCTGGCGTGATACTACCGCTGGTTCATTCCTCGGTTCGCGGAATTGACTGGCCCATTGACTGACCTCACCCGAAAGGGTGCCCCTGAACTGGTCCCGTGGACAGAGCAGTGCCAGCGGGGATTTAAGAAGGTAAAGAAAGCACTCTGTGAGGAGCCGGTGCTGCGCATGCCTAACTTTGAAATCCCTTTTTGTCTGCAGGCGGACGCGTCGGGTCGGGGACTGGGGGCAGTACAGTCCCAGCAGGTGGAGGGCATCGACCGCCCCGTATTGTACCTCAGCCGGAAGCTCTCGGACCGGGAGGCAAGGTACAGCATGGTGGAGAAGGAGTGCCTTGCCATTTGGTGGGCGGTCGGGGCCCTCCGCTACTACCTGTTGGGGTGCGCCTTCAGTCTTTACTCGGACCATAAACCGCTCCAGTGGCTCCACCGCATGAGGGATACCAACGCGAGGATCACCCGGTGGTACCTTGCACTACAGCCTTACAACTTCCGGGTGGTCCACAGGCCGGGTGCTCAGATGGCCGTGGCCGACTTTCTCTCTAGGCCCTCTACGGAGGGGTGTGGCGGGAGTGGGCGCGGCTGGACAACTGCCCGGCCTGAATCGGGCGGTGGAGGCATGTGGAGAGGGGCGTGTCCTGCGCGTCCCCTGCGGGCGGGGCATGTGCAGGAGCCGGTCACGAAGCAGCAATCAGGTGAGCAGATACCTCAGCTGGAACGAGTTATCTAATCACCTGTTCCTCTATCAGCAGCGTTGGAGAGCATGACGCGGCTGGGAAACGAGAGTGACACTGCCAGACGAAGGAGCAAACGGAAGAGACAACTTTGCACTTGAGCTGAAAAGCTAAAAGACTTTGAAAGGTGCATGATTGTGGAAGAAACATTAAAACAATTGTAATCCACTGCGCCAGAGTGTGGTGTTTCCGTGACGCAAGAAGGAATCCGGGTCGGAGACCTTTCACAAAATGCATTCGATTAATTACATTAGGTTATTTACAATCCGGGGAGATGGGATGTGAATGGAGGAGGGTATTAGTAAAGGGTTGACGTTGCCTGGAGGTGTTGCCTGGAGGTGTTGTGGTGCATGTACAGTAGATGTCAGTATTGTCCTGTTTAAGAGTGTCACAACATTGCTGTATACGGCAGACAAACTGCTTTACGGTAGACAAAAACGTTAATGCTGTTTTTGTGTGTTGTTACCGCGCTGGGAGGACGTTAATGAAACTGCCTCACAATAAACCCATATAAGAAACCAAGAACTTGCCCTCGATCATTCTACAGTTATAACATCATCGGGCAGACACGTAGTGTATATTGTGGGAAAGCGGACGTGAAAACAGGCTTTCCTCACTCAGGTCCGCATGGAGCTGGAGAGGGCGATGCTTCCAGCTTCGCACGAATTTCGGGAGATTTTCGGGAGAAAATTTGTCCCGGGAGGTTTTCGGGAGAGGCGCTGAATTTCGGGAGTCTCCCGGAAAATCTGGGAGGGTTGACAAGTATGACGGCAACAACCGTAGAACAAAAAATAAATCAATAAAGTGGTGGTTAATATCACAATTGTTTAATATATATCAGGTTTACCACTAAATTGGAAATAAATCTTTCGACAGAGACTCTTTTTTTCCCCCTGTAAAACCTACATAAAAAGTAATAACTTTGCTTCTATGATGTACTGGTTTGCTTGTTCACTTTCATTCTAAACTCGCTAACGGTCCTTCAACCCAGATTTGGACACAGCCATTTTGTCTTTACTTTGCTTCACTTCCGGTTTATGTGATATCAGGCGAGTTTACTTCCTGATGTTTATAAAAAATCTGTTAACAAAGTTGTTAAAAAATATCTTGTCTGTGTCATATTCCTCTGAGTATAGATCGATCACTCTGTTCTAAGAGAGCACAGCAAGTAGATTCAATGTACACAATTGAATATCTTAGTTGCTCATACAGTAACGGGTTTATATTGGTCTGGATTACGGTATGTTGTTTCCTAATGAGGAAATAAGTTAAAGTAATTTGTATTCATGTTAGCATTTCAGCTAGATAAGGAGCTAGCTGGTCTGTGGGTTTATCAAAGCGCAGTTATCAATCATGATTTTTTACATCATTTTGTTCTGTGGTACCCTGATTCTCACCAAGACACAGGATTGGTTTTGCAGCAAGCCAAAAAGGGTATTTATTATACAAGTCTTTTTTAGGAAGGGCGGGGTGTGGAAGAATCAAACTTAAAGTGACCAAACATAAATATCTCCCGTCCAGGGCTGTCAGTCCTTCACACAGCACATCTTTAAATGTTATAGGTAATTGCCTATAAAACAATAGAGACACAACATAAGTAAAACATTTCACTGGTATTGTCAATAGTGGTGAAACTTACCGCCTGATGCACCTGCCTTGACACAGTGGAGAGCCTGACCTGAATAAGGCAGAGTTAAGAAAGGTTTGTAGCTGGGTCCCACCTGGCTGCACAGCTGGTAGCACTTCAGGCTGATTGAGAAGGTACAGGGGAATGTAACACCCCTCAATGATGAGGCCAAGGCTGGAGCGTTGTCCTCTGGGTTCTACTCTGTTTCCATTCCCTGGCTTCTCCGCTGTGAGTTGCTTTCCTGTCAGGCGGTGCTTGAGTGAGACACCACAGTTCTAAAAACTTAATACGGTAATACTAACCGTTGTGAGTTGTATCAATGATAACGTTTATTGTAAAGTCCCGAGAGGGGAGATAGCTACTTTGAGAAAGTGTAAGAAACAGAACAAGGTACAATGAGGAAGCAGTGTTGTGATCTGGTTCCCGGAACACATCTCTAGTTTATGTTTGTATCCTTTTCTGTATTTTGATAATTTCTGGACTCTGCCGATCTCTTCGTTTGAGCACTTCCTAGTTTATATTCGTCACCATGGCTACGTCATTTGTTTCCCCTGCACTGGCGCCTGACGCACACCTGTTTTGGATTGTTATGTTAGTATTTAAGACCACCTGCTACCTTAGTTCTTTCTGGACGTTTCATTTGCTCTTTGCATCAGTTGCGTGAGTAATCCTCTTTCGTATGTACTCTGCTAAATTTTAGCTTAGTTTTCACGCTTCTATGGAATTGTGAATTCTACTCTTGCTAACTATTAGCATTTCGCTTCCCGTGCTAAGGCATGCTCTTGTTTTGCTTCTTTGACAAGTGTTCTTTTGTTGTATTTTTATATTAAAACAAGCTCCTACCTTCAATCCTGCTTGATCCGGTCCTGTAGCATCTTGAGGTGACTACACATGCGAATCCAAAATGCACCACGCTCGCAACAAGCAGAATGCAAAGAACTTAGTACGTATTATTTATTCATCAAGTTATCTATATTGACTATTTATTTCTGTTTTAAAAAATGTTCAAAGGTGTGAATTATTGTAAACATAGGAAATCAACTATCAGTATTTTCTGAGACATTGAAAAGGAATAAGCTTTAAATAAGCGCTGGTTTTCGCTAATCATTTTCGGGCATGTTGAATTGTGAAGTCACAAACAAATGTTACTTATTGTAATTTTGTAAGTGGGTTAGTGCGTCTGCCTCACAATACGAAGTTCCTACAGTCCTGGGTTCAGATCCAGGCTCGGGATCTTTCTGTGTGGAGTTTGCATGTTCTCCCCGTGAATGCGTGGGTTCCCTCCGGGTACTCCGGCTTCCTCCCACTTCCAAAGACATGCACCTGGGGATAAGTTGATTGGCAACACTAAATTGGCCTCAGTGTGTGAATGTGAGTGTGAAAGTTGTCTGTCTATCTGTGTTGGCCCTGCGATGAGGTAGCGACTTGTCCATGGTGTACCCCGCCTTCCGCCCTATTCTAGCTGAGATAGGCGCCAGCGCCCCCCGCGACCCCAAAATAGAACAAGCGGTAGAAAATGGATGGATGGATGGATGTTTGAAGTAAACTCAAGCATTACTATTACCATTTATCATAATAGCAGACATTTGTTGACAAGCTGCCAGAGGTTGAAATCAATATAAAACCATTTGATTAATTTGAAGTTGGTTAAAACTTCACAAGCACACTTTTTTTCTTGAGTGATCAACTGTCCAAAAGGAATGGGAAGAAGCAGAACTTGTCTGGCCTCACCCCTGTGCCATAAACAGCATTAAAAAAAAAAAACTGATCGCACGGAATTTAGCATGCAGCTACATTTGTACTAGAACATTGGTGTGATTCAGCGTTAGTGATCCATTTCAGTTTTCACATAATAGCCTGCATTTTATTTTTAATTTCAATTAATAAACTCTTGATACCTTAAAATAGACGTGCTAGCAAATCAGATTTGTTTCGCTACAATCAGAGCTTTTTGAGAATGCCACAGACCAGGATGAGTGAAGGTGTCCTTTCCATGGAGCAGCTAATTGATTGGCTGGTGCACACAATAGACTGATGGTGCCATGGAGTCACATTCCTTACATGCCAGTCAGTCTGTCAGTGATCCTGAAAGGGAGCCCACTTTCCCAATTAGGGTCATTAGTTTGAGCCAGTAAGTGGCCCGGTCACACATGGCTGCAAAGCAGGCCCACTTTGGCACTGCGGAAGGACTCCAAGCAGAACAACACAATCAGCAGGTTTTCACCAAGACGTCCATCAAGATGAGCAGAGGTTACTCACCTTTAGCAAAGACTCGAGGGAATCGAAGAAACTGGGGTGAAATTTTCTGCAAAGATCAGAACTTTGTCAGAGAATAAACGTGTCGTGATGACGATCTTGTAAAAAAAAAAGTCTGACAGCAGCAGTTTGGATGCTTCTCACATCACCAGACTGGCAGTTGTGGCAGTTGCCTCATTTTACACGAGCGTTGACCGCAAAATTGACATTAAGTCCAGGGCGTTTACAGCCGCGCGCCCACCAAAACCACTCTTCCATGTTGGATTATTCGTACAAGCGTCAAATACTATTGTAATTACGGTGTCGTCTTTGACTAACATTTACCTACTCATCATAATAGTTATCTAAATACATCTGGCGGTAACATCTTTGTTTGTGTGTGCTGTTGCCCAAAATGGCATCGTTAATGTACTGTACAGTAGACGTTGTTGCTCATTTGACTGCTAATTTGTTTGTTCATGTCAAGCTTTGAACAATGATAATGGAAAATGCAACTACTCTAGTGTTTGGAATCATCAGCATCATCAAAGTAGATATGATGTGATTGGTTATTGTTGAACTGTGTAGATTTCACATGTGGGAATCATAAAACAGAACCTTCAAAGCAAAGCACAACAAGGAAATGTATGTAAGAAATAAGGGCATTGAACATTATTTCTTTATTAAGGACATTATGTTTAATTTGATTGACATTTTTAGAGAGATATAACATTGGCAGTGTTTGTTACTGTGTTATAGTAGTTGTGTGCAATGATCAGGAACAGTTTATTTATAGTTTATAAAGATCTCTGCTATTCTAAAATGAAATTATACAAACCCTGTTTCCATATGACTTGGGAAATTGTGTTAGATGTAAATATAAACGGGGTACTATTATTTACAAATCATTTTCAACCCATATTCAGTTGAATATGCTACAAAAACAACATATTTGATGTTCAAACTGATAAACATATTTTTTTTGTAAATAATCATTCATTTTAGAATTTGATGCCAACAACACGTGACAAAGAAGTTGGGAAAGGTGGCAATAAATACTGCTAAAGTTGAGAAATGCTCATCAAACACTTATTTGGAACATCCCACAGGTGTGCAGGCTAATTGGGAACAGATGGGTGCCATGATTGGGTATCAAAGCAGCTTCCATGAAATGCTAAGTAATTCACAAACAAGGATGGAGCGAGCGTCACCAATTTGTAAGCAAATTGTCGAACAGTTTTAGAACATTTCTCAACGAGCTATTGCAAGGAATTTAGGGATTTTACCATCTACGGTCCTTAAAACCATCAAAAGGTTCAGAGGATGTGGAAAAATCACTGCACATAAGCGATAATAATACGGACCTTTGACCCCTCAGGTGGTCAAAAACCGACATCAGTGTGTAAAGGATAACACCACATGGGCTCAGGAACACTTCATAAAACCACTGTCAGTAACTAAAGTTGGTTGCTACATCTGTAAGTGCAAGTTAAAACTCTGCAATGCAAAGCAAAACCCATTTATCAACAACACCAAGGAACGCCGCTGGCTTCTCTGGGTCTGAGATAATCTAAAATGGACTGATGCAAAGTGAAAAAGTGTTCTGTGGTCTGACGAGTCCACATTTCAAATTATATTTGGAAACTGTGGACATGATGTCCTCCGGAACAAAGAGGAAAAAAATTATCCGGATAGTTATAGGCGCAAAGTTCTAAAGCCAGCATCTGTGATGGTATGGGGGTGTATTAGTGCCCAAGGCATGGGTAACTTACACATCTGCGAAGTCACCATTAATGCTGAATGGTTCATACAGGTTTTGGAGCAACATATGTTGTCATCCAAGCAACGTTATCATGGATGCCCCTGCTTATTTCAGCAAGCCACGTGTTACAACAGCGTGGCTTCATAGTAAAAGAGTGCGGGTACTAGACTGGCTTGCCTGTAGTCCAGACCTGTCTCCCATTGAACATTTTGAAGCGTAAAATATGACAACAGAGACCCCGGACGGTTAAACAGCTTAAGCTGTACATCAAGCAAGAATGGAAAATAATTCCATCTGAAAAGCTTCAACAATGTGTCTCCTCAGTTCCCAAACATTTATTGAGTGTTGTTAAAAGAAAAGGTGATGTAACACAGTGGTGAACATGCCCTTTCCCAACTACTTTGGCATGTGTTGCAGTCATGAAATTCTAAGTTAATTATTGTTTGCAAAAAAAAAAATTAAGTTTATGAGCTTGAACATCACATATCTTGTCTTTGTAGTGCATTCAATTGAATATGGGTTAAAAAGGATTTGCAAATCATTGTAATTGTTGATTTTTTACATCCAACAAAATTTCCCAACTCATTTGGAAACGGGGTTTGTACATACGGTGAGACAAAAAATAATAACAAAAAATCTAACTAAAATAAGAATACAAAAAAAAACACAAAAAAAACCTATAGGCCTATAATGCATTTTAAAATAAAACAAAAATAAAAAAAGCATTTTGACTTTTAAACATCATATTGTCTCAGTATACAACATACAACAATCTCTCTCTCTCTCTCTCTCTCTCTCTCTATATATATATATATATATATATATATATAAAATATACCCTCTAAGGTTTCTCATTGTCATCCCATTGGGTTGAGTTTTGACTTGCCCTGATGTGGGATATGCGCCAAAGATGTCGTTGTGGCTTGTGCAGCCCTTTAAGACACTCGTGACTTAAGGTTATATAAGTAGACTTTGATATATATATATATATATGTGTATATATATATATATATATATATATATATATGTATATATATATATATATGTATATATATATATATATATATATATATATATATATATATATATATATATATATATATATATATATATATATATATATATGTATACACATACATCTCATACGTTGGGATACGAATGCCCCAGCACACACGTTTTACGAGATACGACCTGTCTCCTGGCTAATTGTTTTGCTTTAGGTTGCAACCAAAAATTGGGTTACAATATATATATATATATATATATATATATATATATATATATATATATATATATATATATATATATATATATATATATATATATATATATGTATATATATAATAAGTTGAAAAACTTATTCGGGTGTTACCATTTAGTGGTGAATTGTACGGAATATGTACTGAACTGTGCAATCTACTAATAAAAGTTTCAATCAATCAGTGTTTGTGTGTGTTTGAGGTTGGATGGGGGATTTCCTAACCAAAATTTTTGCTCGCAGCCTAAAGCAAATCAAATAGCCAAGAGACAGCTCGTATCTGGAAAATCTTGTGCACTGGGGCATTCGTATCCTCACGTACGACTGTATGATTCTGTGTGGATCTATTGGCCTGTTTGAAGCAACTCCAGAGTTCTGCAGTCTGTGATGAAGAAACAAGTGTTGTCCTGATCCGGATGCTCTGTAGCCTCCTTCCTGACGAAGGCCGGGCGAACAGTCTATGCATATTTGGGTCAATGCAGTAATATCTTTCAGACAATGTCAATTAAAAGCTAGCTTCATTCGCTTTGCAACGGTTTGTTGCTGTTGTTGTATTACATATGAGTTACCAATAAACTGTCGCCATGGAGAATTCTAGCTGATGTAGGAAAAATTACTGCATTGGCAGCTAATCTAAATGCGAGGCCTGCTTGCAGTATTTACAGTACTTGTATTTTACGGCGCATACAACATGTTTTACACTTATATCCTAGTGTTTGTAAGGATTTGCATGAGAACCACCTGCATTCCCTTGAACCATTAACAGGCTTTTCTCTTTTTCTTGCGTTCAACTGGAGGTAAAGTGTGCTGAGAGACTTGGAAGGTGGAGGAGTGGAATAATCAGTCAGCGACTTTCCCATTCGAGAGACAATAAAGTGGAACAACTTGGAGAGAAACCATGGGAGATTAGCACTCAAGCTGTCGGCAGGTTGAGCCGCTGAAAGGGAGCCTGCATGTGAGCTGTGCAGCTAGGTGATTCTTCAGGTGAGAACGAGATGATGCAAACATGCTGGAAGTTGGAAAAAAAAAACGGCATTGTCTCGCATGTAAAGTGGTGTGCTGTATAAACAGTAAATACTTCTTCGTGCCAACCGAAGAATAACGACGTCAGATGAGAGGATGGGGACTTTTAAAGCACCTGACCGACACTTCAGCACCATTGATGGATAGCATGCTGGAATATTGTACCCGCGTCAACAATAGCTCTAATAACACAAACTTGGATGGTGCAAGGCAGGTGTACTCAGCGCCTTTAGTGTTTGTTTGATGAGTTGTCTGCCTTGTAGAGTGCGAAGCCACTCACCTTGCTCGCCGTCATAAAGAGGCTGTTTGCAGAGAGATCCTCAGACTTACTGCACAGTGTGCTGAAAAAGCACAGCACTCAGCCTCGCTCGCCACGGATCTCGACGGCATGTTGGTAAATCAGAGCGGAGAGAAAAAAAATAATCATCCTGCCTTGTTTGCTTAACTGCTAAACCAACCGAGTCCCAGCAAGTGAGCACGAATTGTTTACCACTCCAGCTGTGACACCTTCCAAACCAGGAAAACGGACAACGGGGAGCCATGTTTGTTTAGAGCAATCAGTTTGTGTTTTCATGCTTATTGTTGAAGTGTTTGGTTTTAACAATACCACTTAATACTAATATATCTTAGAGGTTGCACTACATTAAAAGAGGCTGTGTTGGCGTGAGCAGCACTGCTCTCCAGTGGAAGGATGAACACAGCTCAATGAAATATTTATCAGTTATTTCCTGTAATACCCTTGCTAGGAAGCAGATATTCATTTTACTATTAGCATGACAATATGTATTAATCTACGAGTTGTTGAGTAGCACAATCTCCAAATAGAGGATATTATATATTTTCAATACTCAATCTGCATGGAGTGTTATATTTAAGCACTGCTGCCCCCATGTGTGGTTCTTCATGCACACATAAAGACGACCATAATAACATTTAATGTTATTATAATGGTAAACGTGGGAGTGTGAATGGCATTATGTCTCTCTGTGTTGGCCCTGTGATGTGGTGGCGACTTGTCCGGGGTGTACTCTGCCTTCCTCCCGAGTGCAGCCGGGATAAGGCACCAGCATCCCCCGTGGCCTCGAAAAGGATAAACCGTAGAAAATGGATGGTAATTGCATTGACAAGTTGACAAATAGTCAACTTAAAGGACCCTTCTAATGCTGACAACATTGATACTTATTTAATAGTTATGGATCTAAAACAAATGGCTACAATACAGACAAAATAAAGAAAATAGAGACAGTAGTGTTTTTATGCTTATTTTGTAATGAGTTACAGCACATTTTGGAACGCTAACTTCTAGCTCCAAAATATAGGCGAGCCTGCATTAACCTGCTGGCATCCCCTGCAGAAATCCGGAGACAATTTCATATGGCGTATTCATCCTAAATCCCAATATTTTAATGTAGAAATTGAAAACATTTGCAAAATACCCCCAAGCGGAAAAAGTATGGAAATATATTCTGCACTTTACGTGTTGTACATATTTTTGCCATTTTTGCGGTTCCTTCTTGGAACAGACTGGAGCTTTTTTGTGTCTGTGAATGTGAAGGTTTCATCGAGACTTTGCAGCTTCTCCTTGGCTTGGAGCAAACAAACCGTTGGCTACATCATGGAGTATTCATATTGTAAACATAGAAGTGCAGCTCCGCTTCACGCTTGCAGCGCTCATAAAGCTGAAATAAAGAAGGTAAGCCAGTAGTAGGGTTGTACGGTATACCGGTACGAATAAAATACTGCATTATTATTGAATAAAAGAGGTACTTTAGTGCCTTTGGGAAAAAAAAAGAAAAAACAGTACTTTTTTTTCATGGACATGATGGCAAATTACATGAACTCACACAGAGCACTTACAAGCGGAAACAAAATGGAGAAGTGGAATAATGGACGTACTTTGGCTTAACAATTAACAATAAAGGTGAAGCTATAAACAATGAAGTGCCACCTTGCAAGCGGTGTTCTAAAACATAGCTCGCTCGCGGCCAACGTCCCTCGCCAGTGTTTTAGCTACTTTTAAATCACTATTTCTTGCCTTCATGGCAACTAATAAAGTATGTTTCCTTGCAGAAGTAGGGATAACTAAACATGCTTGACTAAACACTGTAGAACAGGGGTGTCAAACTCAAATACAGAGCGGGCCAACATTTAAAACTGAACGAAGCCGCGGGCCGAGGTTGAACAAATTAATCCTTTAATAGGGACCCAAACAAGTTTTGCATTGAATATTGACCAAGCAAGGCTTATACAACTTTATAGTGACATGCAAAATCGAGTTTAAAATAATAATAATTAAAACATATTAATGGCATATCAAATAAAATAAAAATACAAATTGAATGCCTCTTTTCGGCGGCGGGTTTGAGTTGGGGCGGGGTTTGGTGATAGCGGGGGTGTATAATGTAGCGCCCCGGAAGAGTTAGTGATGCAAGGGGTTCTGGGTATTTGTTCGGTTGTGTTTATATTGTGTTTATGTTGTGTTACGGTGCGGATGTTCTCCCAAAATGTGTCATTCTTGTTTGGTGTGGGTTCACAGTGTGGCGCATATTTGTAACAGTGTTAAAGTTGTTTATACGGCCACCCTAAGTGTGACCTGTATGGCTGTTGACCAACTATACCTTGCATACACTTGTGTGTGTGTATGAGCCGCATATATTATGTGAGTGGGCCGGCACGCTGTTTGTATGGAGAAAAAACGGACGTGGCGACATGTAGAGAACGCCAAAGGCAGTCCTTTTAGGGCCCGCCCCAATATTATTGTCCAGGTGGAAATCGGGAGGGGCACTGAACTTCGGGAGTCTCCAGGGAAAATCGGGAGGGTTGACGAGTATGAGTATTAGTGGTGAATGAGGTGTTACAGTGGCGGGCCAGCTCTAATGTCAATTTGATATTGCCTCAAGGGCCAAATGAAATTACACGGTGGGCCAAATTTGGCCCGCGGGCCAGAGTTCGACACCCATGCTGTAGAAGGAAACAATAGCTTACCCCTGACAACAAGCTTGTCATGATCCATTCCCCGGATCATGTTTTGTTTAGTTTTGACTCCCTCAGTTCTGTTTTCAGCACCCTTGAGTTTGTGTGTTTTGGTTACCATGGCTGCTGACTAGTTTCACCTGCCTCTGATACGCTCACCTGCTGCCGGGCAATAATCAGAGAGCTACTTATTAATTTTTTGCCACGCTCAGTCTGGCTTTCTTGTTTTTGCACTACGCAACAGTGACGTCTACTATTTGCTTCCATGCAATACGATATGTAAAGTATTTCTACAATCTTTGATTCCTGTTCCTGTGCTAAGCTTCGTCATAGCTCCCACGCTATCGGCACACTTTTCTGTCTTTTTGTGTTTTTATGGACAATAAATCATTGTCTCACCTGCACCTTGCCTCCGGAGTTCCTGCTGCATCGTCACAAAATATTTTGTACGTTTTTTATTGTTTATAAACTTTAGGAAATACGTCCCTGTGCACAGGCGGACTTTAATTATGACCAGTGGCACAGGGGTTAGTGCATGTGCCTCATAATATGAAGTTCCTGAGTAGTTCTGAGTTCAATCCCAGACGAGGGATCTTTCTGTACACACAAAATGAGCAAAGAACGTGAACAGAAAACATACCATACATGTGATGGACAGAAAAATCCAGTTGTGATCGATTGAATGCCCTGAAAATACAATGACCTGCATGGATTAGAACATCCACAGACATAGCTAGCAAGCAAATAACAATCAACTATATATCTCTTCCTTTGAACTTTTTAAGGGGAGGCTATTGCTTGTTTTGTTGTGAACTCATTGTTGAAAAAGTCTGGAAGACAAATACTGAAACATTTTATATTTACGAGTTGACATGAAAAACAGAAAAAGTCCTCTCACTTCAAGTTTAACTGTGTTGCTCCAGAGAAGACTATATAGGTGAGCTCCATACTTGCCAACCTTGAGACCTCCGATTTCGGGAGGTGGGGGGTGTTTGGCGTTGTCGGGGGTTGGGCGAGGGGTGTTGTTGGGGGCGGGGCTTTGTTGGGGGCGTGGTGAAGAGGGGAGGAGTATATTTACAGCTATCTATCCATCCATTTCCTAACGCTTATTCCCTTTGGGGTCGCAGAGGGCGCTGGTGCCCATCTCAACTATAATCGAGCAGAAGGCGGACAAGTCGCCACCTCATCACAGTATGTGTAGAGATCTTTATTTATATTTGAATCACTTTTTTATTTTCAACAAGTTTTTAGTTTATTTTTTATATATATTTTTTCCAAATAGTTCAAGAAAGACCACTACAAATGAGCAATATTGTTGTATCCAATTTAACAAATCAGAAACTGATGACCTGGTGCTGTATTTTACTTCTTTATCTTTTTTTTTCAACCAAAAATGCTTTGCTCTGATTAAGGGGTACTTGAATTAAAAAAATGTTCACAGGGGGTACATCTCTGAAAAAAGGTTGAGAACCACTGCTCTAAAAGCCGTAGATGTTATTGTCACATATGCATGCACAGTAGATGGCAGTATTGTCCTGTTTAAGAGTGTCGCAACATTGCTGTTTACGGCAGACGAACTGCTTTACGGTAGACAAAAACGTGACTGCTGTTGTTGTGTGTTGTTGCCGCGCTGGGAGGACGTTAATGAGACTGCCCAACAATAAACCCACATTAGAAACCAAGAACTCGCACTCAATCATTCTACAGTTATAACGTCATTGGGCAGGCACTCTGTTTATATTGTGGGAAAGCGGACGTGAAAACAGGCTGTTCTCACTCAGGTCCACATGGAGCCTCCAGATCCGCCTGAATTTCGGGAGTTTTTCGGGAGAAAATTTGTCCCTGGAGGTTTTCGGGAGAGGCGCTGAATCTGGGGAGTGTTGGCAAGTATGGTGAGCTCTGATCCCAATGACGCAAATTTCCATACCCCGAATGAAAGACAGCACACTCTGGTGGCAAGATACAATGAGTGCCACAACCAGCCCATGTGACAATCAACCCGCTCCGCTTCTGGAGTAGATCACTTTGCATACATTGACCAACACTGAAACCATTTTAGCATCTTTAAAGTACAAAATGTACCGAAGGGTGCTCCGGCTATGACAATAGGCCTTGTGGTTAGATTGTGTCCGCCTGAGACTGGAAGGTCGTGAGTTCAAACCCTGGCCGAGTCATACCAAAGACCATAAAAATGGGACCCATTGCCTTCCTGCTTGCCACTCAGCATCAAGGGTTGGAATTGGGGTTTAAAACACCGAAATGATTCCCGAGCGCGGCCACCGCTGCTGCTCACTGCTGCTCACTGCTGCTCACTGCTGCTCACTGCTCTTTTCCCCTCCCAGGGGGGGAAACTTGGTGATGGGTCAAGTGCAGAGGATAATTTCACCACACCTAGTGTGTGTGTGACTATCATTGGGACTTTAACTTTAGCACTCCCTCCCTTCCCAGTGTGTTATGGCTGTTCCAACAGGTGGTGTTACCTGGCTGTGGCTGGGAAGTAGGCTGATATGAAGGGGATGTGTAAGGGTAATAAAGCCATAACTGACTGCTTGTATGACGGGGGGACGTTATATACAAGTACCACCTGTTCCATGTGAGGACTCCTTATCACCAGCTGGCCAGTGGTTTACAGCTCTTCTTTTACAGTGGCTTTGATTAGACAAAAAAGGTCAGGAGGAAAATGTAGAAGTTCATGTCATCATCTGTTTGAGAGACTAAATAGGAGTCCTCCTAAAACGTGTTAATTTCAAACAGTTTGTCACAGGTTTGCAGAGACGAATGGTACTGGAAAGTTAGAGTCCTCAGCACATCTTGTTCTCTGGCGTCACCATGTGGCTGATATGGTGTATGGCAGGACAATGGTTCTCTCATATTATTGTGTGGGTTAAAGGCCTACTGAAACCCACTACTACCCACCACGCAGTCTGATAGTTTATATATCAATGATGAAATATTAACGTTGCAACACATGCCAATACGGCCTTTTTAGTTTACTAAATTACAATTTTAAATTTCCCGGGAGTTTCGTCCTGGAAACGTCGTGTAATGATGACGTGTACGCAAGACGGGTTTTTAGGAAGTATGAGCGCTGCCGCCGATTGTAGCTGAGATAGGCGCCAGCGCCCCCCGCGACCCCAAAAGGGAATAAGCGGTAGAAAATGGATGGATGGATGGAGCGCTGCACACACACACACAGCTAAATGTTGTCTGCTTTAACGGCATAATTACACAGTATTTTGGAGATCTGTGTTGCTGAATCTTTTGCAATTTGTTCAATTAATATTGGAGAAGTCACAGTAGAAATATGGAGTTAGGAAGTTTTAGCCTTTAGCCACACAAACACAAGGTGATTCCTTGTTTAAAATTCCTGGAGGTGAAACTTAACTATGGATCAGAGCGCGGTCAAGCGGACATGAATCAAGACGGAATGTCAACCAGAAAGTTTCGGTGAGAAAATTGTGGTTAAAAATTCGCTTCTTACCGGAGAAAAGCTGAGCTTGTGTCGTCCATAGCTGCCGTCGACTCCCCTGAGACACTGCGAGTTAAGACACCCGTGGAGACACCCTTCTGACTATCAGGTACTAATTAACTCACTAAAACACTAGCAACACAATAGAAAGATAAGGGATTTCCCAGATTTATCCAATTAAATGTGTTTGAAAACATCGGAATCCGTCCCAATGGCGTTTTTTTTTTTTTCAAGTCCGTCGCTTTCAATATCCTCAAACACAAATCTTTCATCCTCGCTCAAACTAATGGGGAAATTGTCGTTTTCTTGGTCCGAATAGCACTTTTTGTTGGAGGCTCCCATTATAAACAATGTGAATATGTGAGGATCCATCAACATGAAGTCATCGTCTGCGACTTCCGGTACAGGCAGGGCTTTTGTCTTAGCACCGAAAGTTGCGAACTTTCACGTGGATGTTCTCTACTAAATCCTTTCAGCAAAAATATGGCAATATCGCGAAATGATCAAGTATGACACATAGAATGGACCTGCTATCCCTGTTTGAATAGGAAAACCTCATTTCAGTAGGCCTTTAAATATGCAATTTATTCTTGTTCAGTGGTTCTCAAACTTTTTCCTTAGAAAACTCTTGGCGCTCCAAATACCACCATAATGACCGACATTAAAATACAGTAGCGCATTAGGCCTAAATATTCATTAAAAACAAGGCACAGGACTTATTTAACAAGTATATTTAATATTGTGTTATTTACTTGATTCTTTGGCATACCGCTAGAATCCAGGTGGAGCCCATACTAGAGTTTAAGAATCCGTTGTACTACTATTATTTTCTACAGCTTCTTAAATTATGGATTTGTTTAATAAGATGCAAAAAAAAGTATATGCCTGAAAAATGTATTTTTGTTTTCAATCTATCTGATTTTTTGAGCAGGTTTTAATAGGTAACACAATTGATCAACAACTTTGAATGTGTTTTGCAGTATATTTTTAGAAGTATTTTCGGCCTTTCTTTTTTGTTTTTTTCTATTGACCCTCTGCACATTATAGAAATTATCATACGTTTCTATTTCTAAACAACAACTTTGGTGAAAAGCGCAAAAAGGCACCATGAAAAGAGAACAAGCTCAAATGTTGATACCGTTAACTCTTTATTATACATAGTTTTGTCTTTTTAACAAATGGAAATAAACATGAAAATATCAATAACTGCATTCTTTGATTTTTCAGTATGATGCCGTGATTACATAAATACGCCTAATTGTCTAAAGACTGATATTTAGTGACATCTTGCGGCGAGATTGATAACTACAACCAATCTGCAGTACTTGTTTACAACAACTTTGGCTTTTCTGTAAGTACATTTGTGATCTCATTATATTGTGTGAGTGTACCTAAAATACACAACGGTGTTTATGTTTTTAAGGTTTGAAAAAATATTTATTTGTCTACATCTATCTATCTATCTATCTATCTATCTATCTATCTATCTATCTATCTATCTATCTATCTATCTATCTATCTATCTGTCCGTCCGTCCGTCCGTCCGTCCGTCCGTCCGTCCGTCCGCCCGCCCGTCCGTCCGTCCGTCCGTCCGTCCGCCCGCCCGTCCGTCCGTCCATCCATCCATCCATCCATCCATCCATCCATCCATCCATCCATCCATCCATCATCCATCCATCCATCTATCCATCTATCCATCTATCCATCTCTCTATCTATCTATCTATCTATCTATCTATCTATCTATCTATCTATCTATCTATCTATTTATCTATCTATCTATCTATCTATCTATCTATCTATCTATCTATCTATCTATCTATCTATCTATCTATCCATCTATCTCCATCCATCCATACATCCATCTATTTTTGTGCGTGTGTAACTGCGTTTTGTAGCAATTCTCAATGAACACAAACATTTTTAATAATCATCCTAGCCAAGCGGTTTTGTGTATAATACGTTTATTTTAAACAAACAACACATCGAGATCCAAAAGAAAACGCAAACTGTTTTACTGCATGATTCCCCCACGGATTGCGATGCTGGATTGTAATTTAATACACGCGTCTCCTAAAAGGGAGTGTCTCATGGTTAAAGGCAGAGCTCTGAATTATAATCAACAAGAAGCAATTAAAAAAAAACTCTAGCTCTAGTTTTTTTTCTTTGCCACCGCCTTGTTCTGCTAATGGCTTCAGATCCTGGCTAAGCCTTCCTGCAAATGGCTCTTAATCCAGTAGGCCTGCATTTGGTTACCTGAGGGAAATACTATCCAGCTTCTCTGCTAACTTCCAGATTAGTCCAATATATATTAATCCCCTCATTTATCTTTGTCAACTAAAGGTCAGAAATAATTTGAGGGAGGGTAAATAAAAGAAAAAGAGAGACGGTAGGTGCCTGCCACTTCATGCAAGTCATCTCTTGGATTGCTTCGCTAAACGAGCCTCAGCTCTGATCATTGTGCAGAGCATCAACATTTCATGTGCTATGATGAGCATTTTTAAGCAAACAGGTGAAGTTTCAGAGTATCTAAAATGAAAAATGACAATCAGGACAGGCCTGCATGTTGACTCAAGAAATGACCATTCTTCTCTGCAACAGTCATGTCACTTGATAGGTGCTTCTCAGGCCCTTGAATTGAACTCTGCTGTGGTTTTGCGGTAAACACTGTATAACAGCAGTAAAAGCACTGTTTTATGTGTAAAATATTTCAATTCTTCATTAATAGTTCTATATGAGGCTGCAGCATGGTCCTACCCGAGGAACTCATTACTTGGCAGTCCTGTTCAAGCTGGCACAGCCACAACGTTTGCTAACATGTTGCAGATGCAGGATCAAAGCATTGGATAGCTGCACTTTAAAGCTATTTAACTTGCCACTGGTCCCATGACTTTTAATGGGAAAGTCTTGTTTGGGCATGCTCTGGGCATTTAATCGGAACTGTGTCATGACCCGTTGCCCAGATCATGTCTTGGTTTATGTTTGGTAGTATTCTTCCTATGTTTAGGTCTAGTTTTGTTCCTAGAGCCACTTGGCTCCTTAATTTACATTCCGTTGTCAGGGTTGCTAAGCTAATACTTTGTGAATTGTGTTCCCACCTGAGGATCGGTGCGAATCACGCCCCGTTAAATACCCGTGCCACCGTTCACTCAGCACGTGTCGTTCACGACACGACGGTTTAGGGCAGGTGTAGGGAGCCTATGGCTCGCGAGCCAGATGTGGCTCTTTTGATGACTGCATCTGGCTCTCGGATAAATCTGAGCTGACATAGCTTAACACGATAAGTAATGAATAATTCCACTTGTAATCACAGTGTTAAAAATAATGTTCAAAATATAAAATATTGTCATGCATTTTTATGTTCAAGAAGTTGGTAAAAAGTCATTTATTTATTATTGGTTAGTGTGGGGCTTGCCCTCCAGGGGGTTCTTCAGACCACCAAGCACTGACATGAGAGCAAGTTTCAGGGTTACAATATTCTTTTATTTTTCAATAAGTCTCTCAGTTGCTTTCCAGCAATTGTCTTTTTCTCTTTCGTTCTTGCTCGCGCTCTGGTTTCTAGCCCCAAGCCTGTCTCTCCTCCTGGTTGCTGCTTATAACATGGCGACAGGTGATCAGATAAAAAGGCCCAGGTGGGCGTCAACGCACCTGTCGCTGAATTCGAGGCCGGTCCTGGCAACACCCTGTTTCGCTGCAGGCCCGCGGGCCACGCCCCCTCCACAGTTAGCTTCAGAATAACAATGTTATTACAAAGAATAGGAGACCTCTCTAGAAATGTTGGTCTTTCTTAAAAATGCACGTGTTTTGTTATGTTCAGTGTTAAAAAAAATATTATATGGCTCTTACGGAAAAACATTTTAAAATATTTGGCTTCTTGGCTCTCTCAGCCAAAAAGGTTCCCGACCCCTGGTTTAGGGTATGGTTGTGCTAGCTGTTTGCTACTGCTCTGCTCTTCATGTGTTGTGTCACACTATGCTAAGTTAGGCTCGAGCTACACTCGAAGTTCATGTCATGCTCGGATTGTACCTAAGTTTTGTATTTTGCCTTGCGTCTTCAAATAGAATCTTTATCTAACCTACAAGCGACCTGCTGTTCTCTGCATCTTTGGAAACGCAAACACCACACCATGCCAAAATGTAACAATATGGACAGTAATTGGCATTCATGGTAGCAAATGAGGCAACATAGCGTGCACTACTAATTTTAACAAGCATTTCATGTTTAAATATTAACTATACGATGTATATACAGTATACTGTATATGTGTAGAAAACACGTAACTGATCAGGAAATGAGGGAAAATATGTGACTTTGCTGTTTTTCATGGGCATATAACTACTAAAAAGGGACCCTATGATGAATTTGGTCTTTTCTGACGTATAAAAAGTTTTACAATGTTGGATACTTGTGTTAAACAATGCCGAAACGTCAAATCATAAGGTTCATGCATTTTGCCCTGCGTGTGGGCACAGATTTGAATGCCTCTTTTTGCAGGGTTTTGCAGTCTGGTAACGTTATGACATCACAGCAAGGTGGACTTATTTACTCTCGGGCAGCACCGGGGTTAGTGCATGTGCCTCACAATACGAAGGTCCTGAGTAGTCCTGGGTTCGATCCTGCGCTCGGCATCTTTCTGTGTGCAGTTTGCATGTTCTCCCCGTGACCGCGTGGGTTCCCTCCGGGTTCTCCGGCTTCCTCCCACCTCCAAAGTCATGTACCTGGCGATAGGTTGATTGGCAACACAAAACTGGCCCTCGTGTGTGAATGTTGTCTATCTGTGTTGGCCCTGTGATGAGATGGCGACTTGTCCAGGGTGTACACCGCCTTTCGCCCGAATGCAGCTGAGATAGGCTGCAGCACCCCCCGTGAAAATGGACTGATGGATAGACACACTTTCAGCTCTCGGCCAGAACTGAAAAAAAATCTAATCTTGGGATGTGCGTAGCAACACAGACATGTGACATGCAGTGACATAAATGCTCATAAACACAGCTTTTTTATGCAGCTTTTTTATGATTTATAATCGATCGGGGAGTATGCAGACGTCGCTAATGTTGTGACTGGGTAAATCTATACCATGTTTAGGAAGTTTATTTTCGAACATGTCTGGAAAATATCAATAGCAGTGACGACTTCAAGAAATAAAAGAGTGTGCATTTTAAATTATGAAGTATATTACTTTTGAAGAGGGTGGGGAATGGTTTATCTACAACCTGGGAACGCCTCCAGGATCGAACGTCTTGTAGACATACTCAAAAAGAAGGTTATAAAAGTGACCGTGGGGCTAAATCAGAGCCGGCCCAAGGCATAAGCGAACTAAGCGCTTGCTTGGTGCCCCGCGGCCACCAGGGGGTCCCCAAAAGCAATTAACAAAAAAATCGTAATTTTAATTTTTTGCATGTACGAGTCTGACTGATGATTTCTAAATGCTCAAAGATATATTATTGTACAAAAACACAATTTTAGGTCAACCCCAGGCCACTCTAGTAGCTGAATGTTTTCTACATTTTTAGATTAGGAAACATATGTGGCACTCTGGACATCATTCGTTCATTCATTGGTATTATTTATGTTCTTAACTGGGCCACCCTCATATCTTTATAAATGACATGTCATTTGTAAAGACATGCCAGGCTGACAATAGGATAATGTAAACAACACTGCCAGAGCCGCAATGAGTTTATAGTAGGTGTGTGAATGATCAAAAATCAATATTATCGGCTGAAATAGAGGGCCCCAAAATCTAATTTTGCTTAAGGCCCCATGGAGGCTTGGGCACTGGGCTAAATTTACATCAAAACATATCCAATACCTACAGTTTTGTTGAGTCGAGACCACAAGGAAGTGTTTTTAACTTAGATTACAATCATCATATGCCCCCTTTAAATATTTGACGAAAACAAACATAGCTCGTTTGTTGGATGGGTTTCAATCCATGCAAGTAGATAAGCGCCTCCAATCCAAGCAATACGTTTTTCCTCAAACATGCTTCAGACACCCAAAGTCATTATCAGTAACACATTTGCTGTATTATTATTTTGTAACGAAATTTAATAATAAGGGCAGGACGGTGGAGAAAGGGTTAGTACGTGTGCCTTACAAAAAGAAGGTCCTAAGTTCAATCACAGGTTCTCTCCAGAAACTCCGGCTAGTTTGATTGGCAACACTAAATGGTCCCTAGTATGTGAATGTGAGTGTGAATGTTGTCTGTCTATCCGTGTTGGCCCTGTAATGAGGTGAGGACTTGTGCAGGGTGTACACCGCCTTCCGCCCGATTGTAGCTGAGATAGGCGCCAGCGCCCCCCGCGACCCCAAAAGAGAATAAGCGGTAGAAAATGGATGGATGGATGGAATTTAATAATAAGGGCAGGACGGTGGTGAAAGGGTTAGTACGTGTGCCTTACAAAAAGAAGGTCCTAGGTTCAATCACAGGTTCTCTCCAGAAACTCCGGCTACGTTGATTGGCAACACTAAATGGTCACTAGTGTGTGAATATGAGTGTGAATGTTGTCTGTCTATCTGTGTTGGCCCTGTGATGAGGTGGCGACTTGTCCAGGTTGTACCCAACCTTTCGCCCGAACGTAGCTGAGATAGGCTCCAGCACCCCACGCGACCCCGAGAGACAAGCAGTAGAAAATGGAAGGAATTTAATAATTATTCAAATCACCTTTCTAACTTGAATCATGCTGCTTTTTTCTTCCGTCCTTTTTCATGACAGTTGGTGAAATACTGCAACCTACTGGACTGTTGATTAAAAACGGGGGAAAAGGCAAACAGAAGAAGGAAGAGAGACAAGAAAAACCCATACTCCTATATCAATATATTTATACTGTTCCCCTCACCTCCCAGGGGGTGATCAAGGGTGATGGGTCAAATGCAGAGAATAATTTCGCCAAACCTACTGTGTGTGTGACAATTATTGGTACTTTAACTTTAACTTAACATCCATCCATCCATTTCTACCGCTTGTCTCTTCCGGGGTTGCAGAGGGTGCTGGAGCCTTTCTCAGCTGCATTCGGGCGGCAATTCTCTTGTTCCTGTTTTTTTTTTTAATCTCTATTGTGTATTACCTTTCACACTCACCCACTTCCTGTTTCCTGGTAGTACTTTCTGTTTTTTCTCAAACATTACCACTGTTATGATTTTCCATTGAATTTTTATTTGACTTCTGCCTTTATCAGCATGAGGATATTGGTTTAGTTTATGTGATGAACACATATGGAATGAAACCTTGTCACCCACCATAAAAGGCATATAAATATACCAATAAACCACCAGTTCTAATGTTTGTTGAAAACATCCATCCATTTCCTACCGCTTTTCCCTTTTGGGGGTCTCAGGGGGTCGCTTGAGCTTATCTAGGCTGCATCCGGGCGGAAGGCAGGGTGCACCCTGGACAAGTCGCCACCTCATCACAGGGCCAACACAGATAGACAACTTTGCACTCACATTCACACACTAGGGCCTATTTAGTGTTGCCAATCAATATATACCCATGTTGAAAACATAATAAAACTTATTACCTTAGTTATCAATAGCAATCCGTTCCAAAAGGTCAGACAAAAATCTTAAAACAAAAGAAGCAATTTTTTCCATGAGAAAAAATGTAAATGAATCTGTTCCAGACCACCAGAAATGTTAATACATAACACTTTATATAGAGCATCATATTATATTAACATTAAAAAAGAGAAAATAAAAGACATATTAACTTTTCACATGACTTTTACCTTTATTGAAGATTTTTGTTGGCCAACGCGACGATGAATGAAGAGGGAGAAGAAGAAGAGGTAACTTATGTTACCTTCTTATTGTTGTACAAGTTCTTTCTTGATATCAAACACATTGAAACTTGGATTTACCAAACACTAATTGTACAAACTTCACGATTTGCAAACCCCAGACCAAATAAAAATATGCTTTGCTGTACAAGCATTGTCTCAGTTTGCGAATGTTTCATGTGTGTCTGCAGGATAGCTGTTTTGTGTCCGGCAGCACATTCATTGTGGGCGTGCTGCTCTGCTTATTCTTTCAGCAGAGCATTACTGTCGTTATCTGTTGGGGGGAATTGCTACTTTGTCTGCTTTTTTTTTTAGTGATGTTTAGCCTTTTTACAGCAGTTTTCTATTTTGATAGCTAAACATGAGACCAAAGAAAGCAATGGACAAATGTTTGTGGTTTGAAACAATCAGGAAATATCCACAGCGTTGTGTACATTGCCTCACCCTCCCTCCCTTCCGCTGCAAGTTAAGAAGAACCAATGCAGTTTGTGAATCAAGGTTCCACTGTATTGTCTGTCATCTTCTTTATCATTCCTTATTTTCATCTTGCTTGTGGCTTATTTTACAGCAATACTTATTTTAAAAAAGCACAAACAACACAGAGTTATTTGTGTTGGCACCCAATTCTACGCTGGTAAACAGATTGTTCCATGCAATGTTGGGCGGTATGATAACAAAGAGAGCCATTTTTTTCAAAATGACGGACACTTTCTTTAAAGGCCTACTGAAACCCACTACTACCCACCACGCAGTCTGACAGTTTATATATCAATGATGAAATATTAACATTGCAACACATGCCAATACGGCCTTTTTAGTTTACTAAATTACAATTTTAAATTTCCCGGGAGTTTCGTCTTGAAAACGTTGTGTAATGATGACGTGTACGCAAGACGTCACGCGTTTTATGGAAGTATGAGCGCTGCACACACACACAGCTAAATGTCGTCTGCTTTAACGGCATAATTACACAGCATTTTGGAGATCTGTGTTGCTGAATCTTTTGCAATTTGTTCAATTAATATTGGAGAAGTCACAGTAAAAAGATGGAGTTGGGAAACTTTAGCCTTTAGCCACACAAACACACGGTGATTCCTTGTTTAAAATTACCGGAGGTGAAAATGTACTATGGATCAGAGTACGGTCAAGCCAACATGGATCCCGACCACATGTCAACCAGCAGGTTTCGGTGAGAAAATTGTGGTTAAAAAGTTAGTTCTTACCGGAGAAAAGCTGAGCTTGTCCCGTCCATGAAGTTGCCGTCGACTTCCCTGAGACATTGTCGTCACCACACCCCCGTGGAGACACCCTTCCGACTATCAGGTAATATTAAACTCACTAAAACACTAGCAACACAATAGAAAGATAAGGGATTTACCAGAATTATCCAAGTAAATGTGTTTAAAAACATCTGAATTCGTCCCAATGCATTTGCGTTTTTTTAACTCGTTTTTTTTTCTAGTCCATCGCTATCTATATCTCCAAACACAAATCTTTCATCCTCGCTCAAATTAATGGGGAAATTGTTGTTTTCTCGGTCTGAATAGCACTTTTTGTTGGAGGCTCCTATTATAAACAATGTGAATATGTGAGGAGCCCCCACACTTCCGACATCATCGTCTGCGACTTCAGGTAGAGGCAGGGCTTTTCTCTTAACACCGACAGTTGCAAACTTTATTGTGGATGTTCTCTACTAAATCCTTTCAGCAAAAATATAGCAATATCACAAAATGATCAAGTATGACACATAGAATTGACCTGCTATCCCCGTTTAAATAAGAAAATCTCAATTCAGTAGACCTTTAAACAACTAATCATATTGGGACTTATAAAAATTAAAGTACCACTGTATGTGGAATGTGGAGATACACATGCAGTCACCCCTCCTTTATCACTGTTAGTTGGTTCCGGATATGACTGCGAAAAATGGATTTAAATGAAGTAGGAAGATGCTTTTTATAAGACATGTTGTGTGACTTTGTGTTTAGTAAGTACATTACTATACACTGTGTGCCTGTAATTGTTTATGTAAAAACTGAATTCAAAATAGGAATAAAGCTTGTTTTGCCAAAATAATTAACAACATTTTTGATATTCACAAAAATTTTACATTTGTTGACTTAAGACTTTCGTCTCAGTTATCGTCAAACAAGTTAATTTCCCTTGACTCGCTCGTTAGCTTAAATGCGATCATGAAAACAAGAAACAACAACGTCTTTCCCCATTAAGGAACAACATATCCTAATCCAGTGGTGGGCCGTGCGTTTCCCACCTAGGCCATCAGTGAGCTCCGACTTTAACGATTACCGCTCAAAATACCATCATTGATGTCACCTCATGATCATTGCTGGAGAAATACTATACAGAAACACATTTACACCCTACTGGGAATTGAATTGCATCAACAGTATACAAAACGGGTTATTTTCTGGCGCATTTAAAAATCAATTAAACACATCAGCAATTAAAACATATACCGTATATTTCTCTGCTAGGCCTATATACAACTTCCGGTCAATAAAGTTTGATTCAAAGTACACACTTCTCAAATATATACTATCTGCCCTGACCACACGATGGCGACAAAAACACATGTAACAATGGTAATTAAATGACAAGCATGACACACTTGAACAACAAGAGTTTACAACTTTCAGTTGTAACAGACCAGCTACTGTCAACAACTTGCGAACTACTGATCGGCTATCGCAACTGTCCCGGTGAGTATCCAATCACAGGACGCCTAAATGTCACGTTAAACGTGAGGTCATCTAGAAGGCCTTACTGACAACAACTTGTGATCTGATTGACTATCGTAACTGTCTATCAACTGTATGTCCCCGATCGCTTACAGTGCACAGATGCCTGCATTGCTGAATCTGAAGGCGTCTGGCAGATTTGGCACAGCATGGCAACATAAGATAGCTGAATTCTGATTGGATACAAACTAAAACTAAAAACAACAGCACTAAAACGACCATAGTATGTGAAGAGAATAGGAATAATTGTACATATTTAGGGAAAGTAAATGAAAACATAATTGTATCTTTGATTATGATCTTGATTTCTGGTTCCGTTGGGCCAGCAGAGAAGACCTTGCTGACACTGACAGCACACCACTGCCCTAATCTAAACTCATATAAACTCACATTGATATCTGGACAGCAAAGATATTCAATGATGCACATTGAACCTCCAAGCTATGCTCTCTTAGAACATAATTACGATGATCAATTTTTCCTCATAGGAAAAGAGGACGCACGTCACCTTAGCCACGGTTGACAAAAAGACAAGTAGTTTTCCCTTTGGCTCGATTTTCTCCGGTAAAAATATAACTAACTTAAAGCGATGTCTGCAGGCTAATCATTAGGATATCTACACAACAGTAAGTAGTCCAAAGGTAATATTTAAAAAAAATACTCATACTGTACGGAATTAATGTCACTATCAAAGACGGTAGAGCAGGAAAAATTCTGCTTACTTCACCATGCATTACTTTTGTAGTGCAATTTAATCGATGTCCTCGATACACTTTTCAGCCATTAATTGCACAACTTGACAACTCATTTTTCATGCTAAAACACAAAGAAAGATATGTGAGGGATATATACGTTAGTTTTATAACGATTTTTGCTGTATGTACACAGAGCAGTGGCCAAGATGCCAATTGTGCAGACTCAGTGCAGTTACAAAACATTATAGAATACACCTAGTTTGTTTCTTTATATGACCAGTTTAGTCATTTAATATTCAACATTTGAAAAATGTTTAGAAATTTAGCCAACATAATAACACACAGTAAGGTTAGTGTGAAATTCCCTTATTAAAATATGTATAGAGTGCAGGTCTTGTTTTGAATTTACTTTTTGGGATGATCTGCAATAATTAAAGGGGAACATTATCAAAATTTCAAAATGGTTAAAAATAATAAAAATCAGTTCCCAGTGGCTTGTTTTATTTTTCAAAGTTTTTTTAAAAATTTTACACCTCCCGGAATATCCCGAAAAACTGCTTCAAAGTGCCTGATTTTCACCATCGCTATATCCACCCGTCCATTTCCCTGTGACGTCATACAGGGCTGCCAATACAAACAACATGGCAGTTACCACAGCAAGATAGAGTGACATTAGCTCAGATTCAGACTCTGATTTCAGCGGCTTAAGCGATTCAACAGATTACGCATGTATTGAAACAGATGGTCGGGGTATGGAGGCAGATAGCGAAAACGAAATTGAAGAAGAAATTGAAGCTATTGAGCGAATAGCTATTGACGCAATTCGGCAGTAGCATGGGTGTACTTAATGAAGTGGCCCATAGCATGGCTGCCCTATTAGCATCGCCGGTAAAATGTGCAGACCAAACGATCAGGACTTTCGCATCTTGTGACACTGGAGCAACTTAAATCCGTCGATTGGTAAGTGTTTGTTTCGCATTAAATGTGGGTATCTAGTTTCAAATGTACATACAGCTAGCGTAAATAGCATGTTAGCATCGATTAGCATAGCATGTTAGCATCGATTAGCTGGCAGTCATGCCGTGACCAAATATGTCTGATTAGCACATAAGTCAACAACATCAACAAAACTCACCTTAGTGATTTCGTTGACTTAATCGTTGCGAATGCATCTTCAGGTTATCCATACATCTCTGTGACATGTCTGTCTTAGCATCGCCGGCAGACACTCTGGCAAATTAAATGGGGGTCTGGCGGCAGATTTCTTGCCAGTGGCGCAATTTGAATCCCTCCCTGTTAGTGTTGTTACACCCTCCGATAACACACTGACGAGGCATGATGACTCCAAGGTTCCAAAAAATAGCCGAAAAAACGGAAAATAACAGAGCTGAGACCCGGGGTTTGTAATGTGAAAATGAAAATGGCGGGTGTATTACCACGTTCTGACATCATCGCTAAAAGACCGATAAACAGAAAGGAGTTTAATTTGCCAAAATTCACCCATTTAGAGTTCGGAAATCGGTTAAAAAAATACATGGTCTTTTTTATGCAACATCAAGGTATATATTGACGCTTGCATAGGTTTGGTGATAATGTTCCCCTTTAAAGTGGTTTCAAAACAACTTCAAACATGCGTTATCCTTTATAGCAGGGGTAGGGAACCTATGGCTCGCGAGACAGATGTGGCTCTTTTGATGACTGCCTCTGGCTCTCAGATAAATCTGAGCTGACATTGCCTAACACAATAAGTAATGAATAATTCCACTTGTAATCACAGTGTTAAAAATAATGTTCAAAATATAAAGCATTCTCATGCATTTTTCATACATCCATCCGTTTTCTACCACACTTGTTCAAGAAGTTGCGTTAATGTTAAGAAATTATTTATTTATTATTGGTTAGTGTGGAGCTTACCCGCCTTGGGGTTCTTCAGACAACCAAGCACCGACATGAGAGCCTGTTTTAGGGTTACAATATTGTTTTATTTTTCAATAAGTCTTTCATTTGCTTTGCAGCAATTGTATTTTTCTGTTTCGTTCTTGCTCGTGCTCTGGCTCCAGCCCCAACTTCGTCTCTCCTCCTGGCTGCTGCTTATAACAGAGCGACAAGAGATTAGATAACAAGGCCCAGGTGGGCCTTCTACGAACCTGTCGCTGATTTCGAGGCCGGTCCTGGCACACCCCAGTTCGCTGCTGGCCCTCAGGCCACGCCCCCTCCACAGTTAGCTTCAGAATAACAATGTTATTACAGACCTATTGTACTCTATAAATGTTGGTCTTACTTAAAAATGCATGCGTTTATTTGTCTTCAGTGTTTAAAAAAAAATATTATATGGCTCTTACGGAAATACGTTCTAAAGTATTTAGCTTTTTGGCTCTCTCAGCCAAAAAGGTTCCGACCCCTGCTTTATACTATACATTTAAGTCAACTAAATGTAATCATTTTAGATGACTAAAATATGACTAAAGCTAAAATACATTTTCGTAAAAAGACTTTGACTAAAACTAAATTAAAACCTGCTGTCAAAACTAACACTAATCCACAACTCACATTTTCTATTTCAAAAAACAAAAATGTTTTTATTAATCTGCATCTTATAATTCAGTATGCAGTTCTGTACTGTTCAGGTTTTTGTTTCATGATTATTAGAGTTATTTTGACAAGATTACATTTTTTGTGTTTTATTTGACTCGCAACATTTACAGTCCTCCTACATTCAATGCTGATAATTGGTCCCGGACATGACTCTGATGAATGCATTTCCTCAAAGTAGGATTCCATCCATCACATCAATCCATTTTACACCTCTTGTCCCTCTCATTAATTATAAATCAGATATTTTCATGGCTACAGCTTAAAAAACAAACATAAGTACCCCAACAACCTTCTAAATACGCTTTTCAATAGTATGAGAGATCTCTAGAGATTAAATAACGCCCTTTAGTCACCATTACACTCTTTTAATCAAATCAAGTAATGCTGCCTAAGCCAATCAATGGCCATGATACTGGACAACACTCTTGGCTAGTGGCTAAAACTATTATAATATTGATAGTTTTCATTTATAAAGCCATTTTTATGGTTGAACATTCTTTATTTAGGACCAACATATTGTATAATATGCTCTAACTTATTATTATTTTTTTTTGGAGTGTGGTGAATCCTCAATATTTGAGGCGCTACTGTTTCCTAATGTTGTTTTTCCCCCACTGGTTAGGCTGACCAATCCCCTTTCCTCTTTTTGGAAAATAGTCTGTGGTTGATATTGGTATGTTATGAATCCATTCACATGCAGTGGGGTAAGACCATTCAACAGTCAGTCTGTCTAATCGGTGTCTTATATTTTAATCTGATTGCGCGTGTGTAAATAAGTCACAATTTTGTTTTTTTAATGACAGAAGATTAATGGGCAAATCTCAGATGAATCATCTGCCTGAGGAAAATATGGCGGTGAAAAATTCATGTCTTCTTGTCAGCGTGACCCTTGGTAGTCTCCTGGCGCCACGGTGAGAAAAGCCCCTCAGTGTTGTAAAGCGATCCGAGGCTGGTTGTCATGGCAACCTGCAATAGCTTATACTCGGTCACTGCCAATCATCTGTCGTCCACAGCAAAATGCATCGAAATGTTAGGTCAGGAAAACGTCTGCACTTTAAAAGCAGCTCCTTCTAGCTGCATAAATACTTGCCAACAGATGAAGTGTACTTTGTGTATTTTGAATGAATGCAGTATTTCCACAATCCTACATCCTTCTGTTAACCACTTGTTTAAATACCCATATATCACCACTGAAGAGCAGCTTTTTTATTAAGAAGGCAGGAAAGCTTTCAAAGCTGCAGAATGGGACAAGAAAACATTCAATACTGTGCTGCAGTAAAAAAATTAGCACAAATTACAGCAATGATTGCCAAACACGGTCCTCACATTGCACACTGTAGCAGACAGCTGCTTTTTCACCGCGAGCATCGAACTGTTAGCGTCCCTCGGGAATGGAAATCTGCCTTCCAGTTGAAAGGGAAGACTTACTGAGTGATCCATTTTCCCTTTGCGCGGATCAGAGTTCATTTGTTGTATCCGTGTCGTCAGCTGGGATTGCGATTTCCTTTCCTTTTTGACCTGTCAGATGGCAGAAGAACAAACATGAATGCTGGAAAGTAAGCAGATTTGAGGTCCAGTTCTGAGGGCTGAGGGACCTACTGTGGGACTGACTCACCTCGTCACTGCCAGCCTGTGTAAGAGAGTTGGAAAAGTCATCAGTGGACTACAGACGTGGAACATGGGTGGTCACCAAAAGGGGCTCTGCAAATACCTCATGATTACTCTCCGATATGCCAAACTTGCCAGGAATAATCGCAAGGTCTTGGTTGTCTTCCTCAGTATGTTTGTGTTCATAAATTGGGTCATACAATTTGCTTTTGATTTGTCTTTGTGGCGTTCACCGTAGGGGTCACTCGGCAATTACTATCAGTCTGTCAAAGCACGACCATGAAACTCATCCCCAAGCATTATTATGCCGCATTGCCACTTGGAGCACCAAGAATAACCAGCAGCCAAATCTGTACAAATGGATCATTTGTCACAAGCACTCTCTGCCAGGAAAATACTGTGTAGCTTGAATACAACTGCAATAAATATCAGGTTTCTCTCTGCCTGGAGTTTGACCCACAGATTTACTCAATTCCTGCAATCATCTGAGAATGTTGGCATTACATAAAACATTTGGACAACAGTAATTTGTTGGCCTACTCAACTCACTGGACACATAATTAGGTACACGTTTACACTCTAATGAGATAATCACAATCTGTTTCGGAGTAATGCTGTTACCATACAGTACTAGTATCATATAGTTATTGTATAGTACATTATACCAGAGGGGTCAAACGCAAAGCCCGGGGGCCAGATCTGGCTACGTCATTTTACGTGGCCTTGGAAAGCCTGTAAAGTACCTCATCTTTCTTACTAAATGTAAACATTCTGTTAATTTTGACAGAAAAATGCTGCTAAATATTGGAAATCTTTTAAACTTCGATATTATCTGATCATGCAACAACTATATTACTGTATTCTATATTGCAGTGGTTCTCAAATGGGGGTACGCGTACCCCTTGGGGTACTTGAAGGTACGTGAGATTTTTTTTAAATATTCTAAAAATAGCAACAATTCAAAAGTCCTTTATACATATATTTATTGAATAATACTTCAACAAAATATAAATGTAAGTTCATAAACTGTGAAAACAAATACAACAATGCAATATTCAGTGTTGACAGCTTGATTTTTTTTGTGGACATGTTTCATAAATATTGATGTTAAAGATTTCTTTTTTTGTGAAGAAATGTTTAGAATTAAGTTCATGAATCCAGGTGGATCTCTATTACAAACCCCAAAGAGGGCACTTTAAGTTGATGATTACTTGTATGTGTAGAAATATTTATTTATAATTGAATCTTTTTTTTTTATTTTTCAACAAGTTTTTAGTTATTTTTCTATCTTTTTTTTCCAAATAGTTCAAGAAAGACCACTACAAATGAGCAATATTTTGCTCTGTTTTACAATTTAATAAATCCGAAACTGGTGACATAGTGCTGTATTTTACTTCTTTATCTCTTTTTTTCAACCAAAAATGCACTGCTTTGATTAGGGGAATTTGAAAAATGTTCACTGAAAAAAGGTTGAAAACCACTGCTATATTGTATTTTTTTTGTGAAAGTAGAATGAAAAAAGTTTTATATACATATAATATTCAAATATGAAAGCAGCATTGTGACCCTTAATGAAAACGAGTCTGACACCCCGGCACATAAATACACCATACAGTGCAGTAATACATTGATTTTTGTATGCCCCACTTTTCATGAAATTTATTTTTGTGTAGTGGCTTGTAGGGCTGATTTACTAAACTTGTGCGCAGAGGATTGCTTCAATAAGGATAATAAGAAGCACAATCCATTTAGCATGTTTGTCTTCATGAATAAGAGGAATATATGCTGATTTTCAGAACATCCACTATACTGAGAGGAGAAAATGCAAATATAAATATTTAGCACACAAAGTGTGAATTATCTACACTATATCTGTTCTGCGGGAGCTGTTTTGTGTCTACATTTAGCACATCTGAAATTGGAAATACCTGTGAGAGAGGAGATGAACGCGCTGCAGCTTCCTCCTACGACTGAGAACAATTAAAATGTTAGACATTTGGTGTATTTAGTAAAAACATTTTAATATTCTGTATATGGAAACAACTTCTTGCAATATGCATTTGTTTGTGCGCAGACTGGCAGATATTGCCCATAAAAAGTATACATGTCATCAGCTTGTTTTAAAACAAAACAGCACACCACAGGGGGTAGCATGAAAACGGGAATTTGCAGTAAATGAGTGTTAGGGTCCGCCCTGCTTATGGCAAAGGACTCCACAGTGTCTCAGTGGTGAAAGCCGGGTCGTACCAATTTTAAATAAGGAGGTCGGAGCCACTTTTACACTTATAATTAATAGTACATGCGGCCTTTGTAGATCACCTGCAATAAGCCCACTAATAACATATGCAGATTTATAGAGTACACTTGGTGTTTAGCATTTTTTATTTGAATTTTAGTAGTAGTCCCTGTGTTTTTTTTATTCTTCATTTTTTATGTGTTAAAGGACAAAAACAAAGACAGTTGAGACATTTTTTAAAGAAAGCTTTTCAGTTCATGTTTACAGATTTATAGCACAGCACTGTTGTTGTGTTGGCAGAGGTCCACTATATTGTGTTTTAACAACTGTCGTTTATCACCGCAATAGCGCAAAACCATTCTTTGGATCCTGCACCATGCTCTCAGACTGGAGCTGTCCTGCCTAAGTCTGTGAGCCTGAATGCAGGGATGAGAGTTGAGACAATGTAATGACCTAGATGAGAGACAGTATTTGCAGACACTCTATTGTACAAATAGTGTGTATTTAATTCATGCCACACTACAGTATTTCTCTGACAGCTTCACTAAAAATCTGCCATCTCATGCAACGATATCATGGAAATATTTAAGAGACCACTAGAGGTCACTACACAAAAACACTCCATTGGTATTAACACATATGACTATGGGCCTTCCTCCAGCTGGAGCCCTCCCTTTGTCTGATCTTTGTGGTTCATGTCTCCGACCAACCGGTGCTCGGGTCAGAGAACTGCTCCCTCAGGACGAAAGTCCTCACCTCTTTCCCTTAAAAACAACAGCAGTGACTGGGTCACGTCTATTTCTGCAGACATTTCCTCTAGATGACAACCAGCAGAAGCAGCTGCAGGTAGAAATGTAACCATAGATGATTAACACCTGGACTCTAAAACATCTGTAAAATCCTGTTTATAGGCTTGAATAATTATACACATTGAAATTATAATATTAGGCTTTAGAACTGTTTTTTGATGGAACTAACTCAACTATAGACACACATTCAACCCGCTCTTTCTTATTTTTGGAGACACAGCAGGATTTTCTGCCAAAAGCTGCTTTATGCTGCCGGGCCTCCAGTCCAAACGGCTCTACAACATTTAGGAAACCTCCAGGGCCCACGAAGCCCAAAAAGCAACAGAGGAAAAAGTGCAATAGATGTGCGACCACACATATTCACTGAGCTCATCCCACCAGGCTGCAGTAAATCACTTTGAAAGCAAAAGACGTGTTATCATCTAGGAGCAATAAAGCCACCATTTGTATGAACAGCCTCCTCACATATAAATGTCACTAACCATCACGTCGGTAGAAAGTTCTTTGTGTGCCTTCCACTGAGATCATGTTTTTAGAATAAGCACAAGAAAAAATAAATCAGTCAAGCACTTAACTTAATTTTTTCAATAAAGTCCCCTGTTATCTAACGTTGACCTTTTTAATAAGATTATACACATAATTTATAATGTCATGTCAACAGTTATTCTTAAGAAGAATCCAACAATGTTTGCTCCAATTGCAAGAAAAATATGCCCTTAAATGTCCGGTTTACATAAAAAACTGAGAGAAGATGCGCTCAAATAACTGCTTTGAAAACAAACAAACAACCAGCAACAAAAAAACAGGCTTTGCTACACTTCTAAAAACGTTGTATGTTTGATTATCTGCTGTCATGATCCTCTACCCGGATCATATGTTTTGTGGAGTTTTGAGTTAGTTTGTGCACTTCCTGGTTTGTTCTGTCACCATGGTTGCCTATAAGTTTCACCTGTTCCTTGTTTTTGACGCACACCTGTTGTAATTACTGTCTCTTATTTAAGCCTGACTTTTCCGTTGTTTCGACCTCGCATCCTAGCTTTTTTTACCCATGACAAGTGACAACGCTGCTCCCTGTTTCTGGTAAACCTGTTTTGTATTTTGCTAGCTTTCAGGCTAGTTCTGTTGGTTTTGCCTTTTCGGCCGAGTGCATATTTTCTCTTATTTCCCTTGCTTTCATGCTAGCGCTTTTGGTTCTTTTCTAGCTCACATGTTAGTTTGGTTTGTTTTGACTAAGTCTGTGTTATTTGTTGAATAAATTAATAATTTCTTACCTCTGCGCTGTGTCCGAGCCCGAACTGCATCTTGGAAGAAGCACCATCACCACCGAGCCCAGCAAACGTCACATCTGCAACTTTATTGACAAGTGAGACACAATTTAATCATCTATTATATACTCAGCAAATCATGTGAACTACTACTTATCATCTATTTATGTCAACTGTATTGATGTGTTAATTTAATTATTAGTTAAGTGTTATATATGGAGTACAGAAAGTAAACAAATATGTTCATGATTGCTAAGAAACAGAAAAGGGGTTGAATCAAATGTGATTCTCTTCTTCCTACTCCTTTTCGGACATGTAACTATGCGATGATAAGAGTAATTGTAAGCATGTTTGAAATAAACTGGTATCAAACCAAACCAATAGGCTAACAATTAAGGCAGGTAAAATGTGTAATCTTAGCACTGTAGCTCTAGCTCTAAGGTTTGTGCCGTCATTTGATGAGCTAATGTTATATTTGTGTGAATAGGGGCAACTATTTTAAGTTTACACTTCTTTTTGCACCTTTAATTTCTGATTTATTTTATTAAAATACTCTTTATTCAATATTGAGTGAATGGAATATAAATAAAGATGAACATTGATTTGGAAGTCTAATCTAATTTAATCAAAGTATGGGTGGGACAGGAAATAACACAATCATGTAAAACTAGAATTGTCCCGATACCAATATTTTGGTTCCGGTACTGGTGCCAAAATGTATTTCGATACGTTTCTAAGTAAATAGGACCACAAAACAATGGCATTATTGGTTTTATTTTAATAAAAAATATTACGCTACATTAAACATATGTGTGAGACCCGCGTGGCATAGTGATGCCGGATATGTTCTTCTAGGGATGCGTCGGACAAGAACACAGCGTAAGGTAAGAAATAAGTATTTATTAAACTAATAAAACAGGCTAGAACAAAAATACTGGTGCTAGGCAGAAAAGGCAAACAAATGGCGCTAGAATGGGAGCTACGGAAATAAACAGACACACTAAGACTTGGCACAAAGGCACGAAAAGGGAAAACAAAACAATTAGCATGAGAGCTAGGAAAAAACAAAAACGCAGCGCGAGAGCTAGCGAGTACAAACATGGAAAGCAAGTCGTCATCTGTTGCGTGAAAGCAAATTAGGATCCGAGGCAGAAGAATGAAAAGGGGCAGGCTTAAATAAGGCAGTAATACGTAGAAACAGGTGTGTGTGGAAAGCAAGGGGCAGGTGGACTAATGAGCTGCCATGGTGACGGAACAATACAGGAACTAAGGACGTCAAACAACAGAGTGTGATACCAAAATGGAACAAAAACAAGAATATGGAATTATCCGGGCCTTGGATCATAACAATATGTTTCTTATTGTTACTGAAGAACAATTTTGGTCTTAAATAAAATAGTGAACATTATAGACGAATTGTGTAGTAGTAGGTAAGCAAACAAAGGCTCTCGATTATTTTGTCGAATTATAAAGCACAAGCTGTAAAAATGTATCATTGATCCACTTGTTCATTTACTGTTAATATCTGGGGATTTTCTTTTTCAACATGTTCTATCTACGCTTCTGTTAAAATTTAATAATCACTTATTTTTCTGCTGTTTGATACTTTACATTAGTTTTGGATGATACCACACATTTGGGGATCAATCCGATACAAAGTCGTTACAGGATCATACATTGGTCATATTCAAAGTCCTCATGTGTCCATGGACATATTTCCTGAGTTTATAAACACAATATGATTTTAAAAAAAAAAAGAGCAAAGATTTTGTGACGATAAAAAATATTGATGTAATCATAGTAGTATCAACTACATACGCAATTGTACTTAGTATCATGCCAGTGGATGTTAGGTGTAGATCCACCAATGGTGTTTGTTTACATTTTGATGACGGTGAGCTACGGTGTGTAGTGAAACCTGTTTAGCTACTTACTTTATTTGTCGCCATGGAGGCAAGAATTTGTGATTTAGAAGTAGCTATAACACTGCAGACAGCGAATGGATTTTAGCTGCTAGCTAGCCAGCCATTTCCTAAAGCACCTCTTCCTTAGGGAGTTTCAGTGTTATAACTTCACCTTTATCGTTTGTTTTTAAGCCAAAATGCATCCGTTCTCCTTGTTCTGTCTACATCCTGGGTCTGCCTGTAAGTACTCTAGGATTGTGTGCTGCTGAACATGCTCCTCTGCTCGTAAAATCAGCAATGTCACGACGTGACGACGGCGCCCCATCAAGCCCGAAAAAGAAAAAAAAAAAAGAACTGGTTCTTTTCAAACAGAGTATAGTACTGTTTTTCACTCATTAGTACCGCAATACAATAGGAGTACCGGTATACCGTACAACCCTAGTAAAACATATGAGTTCTCAAGAACATGGATTATTACATTTCATAGTGCAGTCCAAGTTTACAAAGCAGTACATCAAAAATTCAATTTTATTTAATTGTTCAAGGTATTTCAAATTATTATTTTACATCGTACAAACCCTGTTTCCTTATGAGTTGGGAAATAGTGTTAGATGTAAATATAAACGGAATACAATGATTTGCAAATCCTTTTCAACCCATATTCAGTTGAATGCACTACAAAGACAAAATATTTGATGTTCAAACTGTTAAACATTTTTTTTGTTTGCAAATAGTCACTAACTTTAGAATTTGATGCCAGCAACACGTGACAAAGAAGTTGGGAAAGGTGGCAATAAATACTCATAAAGTTGAGAAATGCTATTCAAACACTTATTTAGAACATCACACAGGTGTGCAGGCTAATTGGGAACAGGTGGGTGCCATGATTGGGTATAAAAGCAGCTTCCATGAAATGCTAAGTAATTCACAAACAAGAATGGGGCGAGGGTCACCAGTTTTAGAACAACAATTTTCAACAAGCTATTGCAAGGACTTTAGGAATTTTACCACCTACGGTCCGTAAAATCATCAAAAGGTTCAGAGAATCTGGAGAAATCACTGCATGTAAGCGATGATATTACGGACCTTTGAGCCCTCAGGCGGTGCTGCATCAAAAACCGACATCAGTGTGTATCCTGGGCTCAGGAACACTTCATAAAACCACTGTCAGTAACTACAGTTGGTCGCTACATCTGTAAGTGCAAGTTAAAACTCTGCAATGCAAAGCAAAACCCATTTATCAACAACACCAAGGAACGCCGCTGGCTTCTCTGGGTCTGAGATCATCTAAGATGGAGTGATGCAAAGTGAAAAAGTGTTCTGTGGTCTGACGAGTCCACATTTCAAATTATATTTGGAAACTGTGGACGTGGTGTCCTCCGGAACAAAGAGGAAAATAATTATCCGGATTGTTATAGGCGCAAATTTCAAACGCCAGCATCTGTGATGGTATGGGGGTGTATTAGTGCCCAAGGCATGGGTAACTTACACATCTGTGAAGGCACCATTAATGCTGAATGGTCCATATAGGTTTTGGAGCAACATATGTTGTCGTCCAAGCAACGTTATCATGAACGCCCCTGCTTATTTCAGCAAGACAATGCCAAGCCACGTGTTACAACGACGTGGTTTCGTAGTAAAAGAGTGCGAGTACTTTCCTGGCCCGTCTGCAGTCCAGACATGTCTCCCATTGAAAATGTGTTGCGCATTATGAAGCGTAAAATACAACAGCAGAGAACCCGTACTGTTGAACGACTAAAGCTCTACATAAAACAAAGATGAGAAATAATTTCACTTTCAAAGCTTCAACAATTAGTTTCCTCAGTTCCCAAACGTTTATTGAGTGTTGTTAAAAGAAAAGGTGATGTAACACAGTGGTGAACATGCCCTTCCCCAACTACTTCGGCACGTGTTGCAGCCATGAAATTCTAAATTGGTTATTATTTGCAATAAAAAATAACGTTTATGAGTTTGAACATCAAATATCTTGTCTTTGTAGTGCATTCAATTAAATATGGGTTGAAAAGGAGTTGCAAATCATTGTATTCCTTTTATGTTTACATCTCACACAATTTCCCAACTCATATGGAAACGGGTTTTGTATTTGTACATATCAATTTGCTCACAAAATATACAAAAAACAGTACATATCAGTTAATTGTAATGTGCACAAATTGTCATCTCATATAACAGTTAGGAATGTATTATAAGTTTCTGTATCATTTCCTCATTGGCGCTCGTATTTTTGGTTTCCTACTTCCTGTTTGCTTCTACCACTTCTCTTGTCTGAGTGCTGGCTCCTGTACGTGTTCCTGATTAGCAATCGGGACAAATCTGTCCCTGCTTGCCAATCAGGATGTTTTTTCTGCCATATATATTTTTGCAGCCTAGCTTTCTCTGTGCTTCCTGTTAATAAATACATTTTACCTGCACTTAGCCTGCCATTTATGCATTCTGAGGTCCAGGCCAACAACAACAAAATGTAACACAAATGGCACATATTTGGTGGGTGCCCCTCCTAAAAACGGATCATTAAAACAACAAAAATCTTGGTGGCCTTAGATTTTTAGGAGCCCGGATGTAATCACTCTTACATAAAGTCAAACTTCCTGTTAGTGGGGCACAAATGCGGTCTTCCTCTCGGACGATTTGTTTCTTTTCACATGGGTTATTATTCCCCCATGAAAAGTTTGATGTGCTACCGACCCCAAACAAACAAACAGAGACGACGTGATTTATTAGTCTCGGACACGAGATATTTTTTTATTGGTCTTGTCTGCTTTGTAAGATTGCAGTGTTGCTTCAACCAATTGTTTCATTAATTATAATTTGTCCATCAACTGCGTAGTCTTTTTGATGTTGTGTATTAAAGGGTACTATCACAAAGCACCTCAATACCCGCAACTCCAGATGGCAGCTGTGTCTTTCTTGAGGGACTGGGCCAAGTTCAACTCAGACCCGACTACCAGGAGCTAGAATTTAATCGGTGAGGGCGGACTGGGGTGACGTTCCCTCCCTTTAAGTATTTGCCATGTTGGTGAGGCCAAACTCGCAAAGCTATTTTTTTATTTTTTTTAACCACAGTTTACTCTGAGAGCAAGGGAAGGCGACATGGCCGTGCAACAGTATTTACTTCATCACTGACTTCATGTGGGTGGTCCCCGCCATGCACCCCCCCGTTTTCACTGGAACACAATAGCTACACCAGACGCTGTTCTCTCACATACTGTCCTGCCTCATTGGAAAAGCCATAAAACACGGTTGCTTCCAGGCATGATAAATTTGGAGCATTTTCTCCTCTCACAGGTTACCCTACATTTGCTACTTCGCCGCCGCAAGAATGAAAGGAATTTTTATCAATATATTTACTTTTCCAAAAATATGATTTAAGGTACAGTGAGCACGCCCCCCCCATGCTTATCAAAACAGCTAAACAGAATTTATTGAAAACATATTTTATTGTGCAAAATCAAGATTCAGACCCCTTTAAGAAGCTCTTCTTATTTTCTTCAGCTTATGGAGTTACCTTACGTGTGTTTCTGATATTATGTTGATGTTTGCATTAGAATATAAGATCAACGTTGTGTGCATGACCTGGGGCAGTGGAAACGAAGCAGTGCTCTGTAATTCTGCTGAATTTGACTTTTGACCAGAGAGGAAATCTGCCCCAGTATGGCTTAAATTATTCTACTTCCATTTTTCATGGCCCATTAGAGAAGGGAAGCTGCACCGTAAACCAGGGTCATGTAATTAAAGTGTACATGTTAAACATACATGCATACAGCCTTTCAAGTTTAACGGGCTAAAAGTTGAACAAGTTGAAGTTCAACTCCATTTTTTTTTTTAATATTCCCTGTAAAGTCAAACAAGATAATTAAATAAATACTTTATTCCATGGGTGAACAAGCAAAATGTGTTAAAACCTTTATCACACATGACATAACATTTTGTCATCAAATCCAGTGAGCTTTATACATTTTTAATAATACCTCAGTCTTTGTTAGGACTTTGTCATCTTTTGTAAAGCCAGGAACGAGGGGCAAGAGTTATGTAAATTTGCAAATCCATCAACTTATAAGTATGATATATATCAACAAAGGTAATCACACAACTGCCTGTAATGAAATATAAATTATATCATAAATAAATATAAATTCCAAATTCTTATGCTGCCATACCAACACAGAGTGGAACCTTGTTTTACATTTTTATGGGTTTTTGAACTAGGTTCAAAAGGAGAAACGTTAGTAAATTGCAGCAAATGTCCCCGTTAACAACAATGTAAACAGAAATAATGGGTTCCGGCCTTAACAAAAGTCTATAGTTTAGTAAAAGTTTGTACACTTTAAACACAATATAAATCACTCTACATTACTGCCTATCATTTATACAAAACAAGGAGGTGATGGATCAACTTTTTATTTAACAACAAAGTCAAAACATCTAAATGAACTGTCCTCATTTGTAGCCGCCATGCTGACACGTACACACGATGTGGTGCACTCAATTTTAAATCACAAAACTCCTTAACTTTCCTAAATCAATTAGATTAGATATCAGGGAAGCCATCTAACTACACATTTAACCATTACAAACACATGCTGCACCCACAGCAGCTGTATTTTATTCTGCGTTACTTTTAACCTTTTATTTCCTACATTACTTTCTTGTTCCACACTGTGATTATTGTAACTTTTATTGTCTGATCATTTTGTTTTCTACTTTGCTTTTATCTTTATTTTAATTTGTAATATTTTATTCCCCATTTTCTATGCTTGTTTGTACCATATTTTTACTTAATCGTGTCTTTTACTGCTGTGAAGCCCTTATGAGCTGGAAATCTGTATGAAAGGTACAATCCCCGTTTCCAAATGAGTTGGAAAATGTGTTAGATGTAAATAAAAACAGAATACAATGACTTGCAAATCATTTTCAACCCATATTCAGTTGAATATGCTAAAAAGACAACTTTTTCAATGTTCAAACTGATAAACATTTTTTTTTTGTGTGCAAATAATCATTAACTTTAGAATTTGATGCCAGCAACATGTGACAAAGAAGTTGGGAAAGGTGGCAATAAATACTGATAAAGTTGAGGAATACTCATCAAACACTTATATGGAACATCCCACAGGTGTGCAGGATAATTGGGAACAGTTGGGTGCCATGATTGGGTATAAAAGCAGCTTCCATGAAATGCTAAGTAATTCACAAACAAGGATGGGGTGAGGGTCACCACTTTGTAAACAAATTGTCAAACAGTTTTAGAACAACATTTCTCAACGAGCTATTGCAAGGAATTTAGGGATTTTACCATCTACAGTCCGTAAAATCATCAAAAAGTTCAGAGAATCTGGAGAAATAACTGCACGTAAGCGATGATATTACGAACTTTTGATCCCTTACTGCATCAAAAAGCGACATCAGTGTGTAAATGATATCACCACATGGGCTCAGGAACACGTCATAAAATTACTGTCAGTAACTACAGTTGGTCGCTACATCTGTAAGTGCAAGTTAAAACTCTACTATGCAATGCCAAACCCATTTATTAACAACATCTTGAAACGCTGCCGGCTTGGCTGGGCCCGAGCTCACCTAAAATGGACTGATGCAAAGTGGAAAGGTGTTCTGTGGTCTGACGAGTCCACATTTCAAATTATATTTGGAAACAGAGGACATGGTGTCCTCCAGAACAAAGAGGAAAATAACCATTCGGATTGTTGTAGGCGCAAAGTTGAAAAGCCAGCATCTGTGATGGTAGGGGGTTGTATTAGTGTCCAAGGCATGGGTAACTTACACATCTGTGAAGACGACACGTGTTACAACAGTGTGGTTTCATAAAAAAGGAGTGTGGGTACTTTCCTGTCCCGCCTGCAGTCCAGACCTGTCTCCCATCGAAAATGTGTGGCACATTATGAAGCGTAAAATACGACATCGGAGACCCCAGACTGTTGAACGACGGAAGCTCTACATAAAACAAGAATGGGAAAGAATTCCACTTTCAAAGCTTCAACAATTAGTTTCCTCAGTTCCCAAACATTTATTGAGTGTTGTTAAAAGAAAACATGTCCTTTCCCAACTACTTTGGCATGTGTTGCAGTCATGAAATTCTAAGTTAATTATTTGCCCCCCCAAAAAATCAAAGTTTATGAATTTGAAAATCAAATATCTTGTCTTTAAAGTGCATTCAACTGAATATGGGTTGAAAATGATTTGCAAATCATTGTAATCCGTTTGTATTTACATATAACACAATTTCCCAACTCATATGGAAACGGGGTTTATAAATAAAGTCTATTATTATTAACTTTAACAGCCACAGGTCGCTACAATGATTATAAGTTAAGAATACCATCGACTATCTTCTGTGTTAATCTCGCAGGCATGCAGCAGAAGGGAGTGGCGGGGATTTGGCAGTGTTGACAACGTTGTGGATACTTCCTGAATGTTTCCAACTACACGTGGCTTGTCCATCGCTTTCTTTGGACTCATACTGAGCTATCAGAAATGTTGTAAAATGCTAAACACACCTACCAAACTCACAAAATAGCATTGATCACATTAGCTAACAACAGTACAGCTGTGCCGACTAAATGAGCACTGGAGACCCACACTAAACGTGCTGCCGCCACAAAAGGCAGGAAATGTTCCTTTTTTGAAAAGAGTATTCTAATTTTTGGCTGTCTATAAAGCGGTAAATACATGCAGGTATAGCTGGTGACTGGATGAGGGCGAGGAGGGCAACAGAAAGAGATGTGGATGCAATGTCTGGCTATGTGTGGTGAGTCAAGAGGGAGATGTCAGATTTTTGGGTGTGACCCCCATAGTAAGCAAACCATGAAAAAAATCCCAAACATAGACACATTTCAATGTTTTATTTCTTCATTGAAATGTCCATCCATTTTTCTACCGCGTGTCCCCTTCGGGGTCGCAGGGGGTGCTCCATTCGGGCGGAAGGCAGGGTACACTCTGGACAAGTCGCCACCTCATCACAGGGCCAACACAGATAGACAGACAGTAGAAGCATTTAAGTCTCACCTTAAAACTCATTTGTATACTCTAGCCTTTAAATAGACTCCCTTTTTAGACCAGTTGATCTGCCGTTTCTTTTCTTTTTCTTCTATGTCCCACTCTCCCTTGTGGAAGGGGTCCGGTCCGATCCGGTGGCCATGTACTGCTTGCCTGTGTATCGGCTGGGGACATCTCTGCGCTGCTGATCCGCCTCCGCTTGGGATGGTTTCCTGCTGGCTCCGCTGTGAACGGGACTCTCGCTGCTGTGTTGGATCCGCTTTGGACTGGACTCTCGCGACTGTGTTGGATCCATTGTGGATTGAACTTTCACAGTATCATGTAAGACCCGCTCGACATCCATTGCTTTCCTCCTCTCTAAGGTTCTCATAGTCATCATTGTCACCGACGTCCCACTGAGTCATTATTGTCACCGATGTCCCACTGGGTGTGAGTTTTCCTTGCCCTTATGTGGGCCTACCAAGGATGTCGTGGTGGTTTGTGCAGCCCTTTGAGACACTAGTGATTTAGGGCTATATAAGTAAACATTGATTGATTGATTGATTGATTGACAACATTAACACTGTGTCTGTGCTAGGGCCGATTTAGTGTTGCCAATCAACCTATCCCCAGGTGCATGTTTTTGGAAGTGGGAGGAAGCTGGAGTGCCCAGAGGGAACCCACGCAGTCACGGGGAGAACATGCAAACTCCACACAGAAAGATCCTGAGACCGATCAAACTTAAGACCTTTGTATTGTGAGGCACATGAACCCCTGTTCCACCGTGCTGACTTCTTTGAAATGTTCCAAATGTATTTCATTGCTGGCCCACTCACACACACACACACGCACACACACACACACACACACACACTCACACACACACACACACACACACACACACACACACACACACACACACACACACACACACACATACACACACACACACACACACACACTCACACAAACACACACACACGAAAACATGAGGTGATATGGTAACAATGATCCAGATTAAGTCAAAAATCGAATCAATTCTTCCTTATCCCACTACGAACATTTCCTGGTTCCATGAAAAGCCATGCCCCCAATCGACCAACCCAACTAACTAACTAGATGAGGATACAGTATATATCGTTAGGATTTTATCGCTACCGATACCAGTATCGATATTCCTTATTGTTACCAGTATTCTATGGACGTAGAATTGTCTCACATCAACTTATATATTTATCAATATATTAACACATATGTATGTATTAATAAATATTCAAATACAAATACAAATGTGATGTACAAATAACTGAATTATTTGTATAAATAAACGCGTATTTGTAAATATATTTTTGAGATTTTAAAATATATACAAAAAAATGTATATATATGAAAATGTGGCAAACAAAAAATCCAGAGTTTGTATAAATACATGTGTATTTGTAAATATATTTTTGAGATTTGAATATAGATATGCTTGATTTTGCATTTGTATTTGTTGTGAATTTGCATATGTGGATTGCTTTTTTGCTTTTGTGTCAATGAGACATTCCTCTCACAAACCAGAAGCACAAATAAATGTGACTTACACACTCCAGTAAAGGGCACTGCGGCCAGAGCGGTCTGGGTCACAGAGCATTATATGCATAATATGCAAAATGCCCGGAGTTCTCCGCACAAAAACAATCGACGTCTTTACAGAGAGAACGCACAAGGAGCCTGAGCTAGCTAACGTTAGTGTTGTATTAGCTAATGCTAATGTATCCAATTAATCTGAAAGACCGTGTTAGCTGCTTATTTTATTGTATCAATGCCGTTTAATGATCTTGTCCCGATGTAGATACTAATCTCTTATCAGGCCGTAGTGCCCTCTGTTGGTTGTTCAGAGAAGTGTGTGGGCCACATTTATTTGTTCATCTGGTTTGTAGGAGGAATGTCTCATCGACACAAAAGCAAAAAAGCAATCCACATATGCAAATTCAATACAAATACAAATTCAAAATCAAGCATATTTGTATTCAAATCTCAAAAAGATACTTACAAATACACTTTTATTCATACAAATTCTTGATTTATTTGTACGTCACGTTTTTATATTTATTAATTTTTTTTGTATATATTTTAAAATCTCAAAAATATATTTACAAATATGCGTTAATTCATACAAATTATTTATTTATTTGTAAATCACATTTGTATTTGTATTTGTAAATTTATTAATGTATGCATATGTATTAATATACTATTGATATATATAAGTTGATGAGAGACAATTCAACTTCCATAGCATTCATCGGTGCTATAATTGCTGCACATAAAGATGTGAAAAAATGCATTTTTCATTAAAACTTTATTAGCACAAGAGGTTGTACACCACCAACATCATGTAACTTCTCACAGCAGGGAAGTATTTTCAACACCTGTCTTATATAACATCGATTTTTCACTTTTTCAAGTAGAATTATAATGGCCTGTGGCTTATTGGATCGCTAGGATGACGGGGGTAGTGGCGGTCGTGAGTAAAGCACGTTTACTTCAACCTGACAAAAACACTTATTGTCTTGCATGACTTTGAAGGACTTTAGCGGAGGAAATAATGTTGTGTTACAAACTTGTGTGTGGTGTTGCTTCCTTATTTGTGGTTATTGCAAGCTGATTATCAGAACATCCCTTTGTCTTTATTTATGCGTTGTCAAGTCAATGTGACGGGGTGCGTGCAGGGCCGCCTTAACCTAAGGGGACTCAGTGGAAAACACAGTTTGAAAAAAAAACTGAGCATTATTTTTTTCAACAGAACAGCAACAATGCAAGCGTATCATATAATTCATAAATACATCTCTTTTGCGACGGGCGCATGCACGTCTGTGCATTAAGGCGGCCATGCGCGTATCATAATTATGACAATCAGTTGAAATAAAAAAACAAACAAACTATCATTTGTCCGGATTCTTAACGGTCCTCCTGGACTGACCCATTAATGAAGTGATACCCAAAAAAAACGGTACTCGGTATATATCTCACTAACCAACTAACTAACTAACTAACTAACTAACTAACTAACTAACTAACTAACTAACTAACTAACTAAATAACTGACAGACCGACAGACAAACCAACGACAACAATAGCACAAGATCAATTAAATAAGGATAAGAAGAGAATAACAACAACAAAAAATAGCTAACCGGTGACTATTCAAATGTACTTAGAGCGTAAATAAAAATTAAAATGGACAATCAGCAGATGCAAGTGTGATTGTAAAAAAATGCAAGATATGTGCAAAATGTAGCAGCACTAGCAGCAGTGTCAGATTAAATAGTGTTTATGAGTCTGATGAGTTCCCATCCTCACCTGTGGTCATGAGCTTTGGGTCATGACCGAAAGGATAAGATCACGGGTACAAGCAGCCGAAATGAGTTTCCTCCGCCGTGTGGCGGGGCTCTCCCTTAGAGATAGGGTGAGAAGCTCTGTCATCCGGGAGGAACTCAAAGTAAAACCGCTGCTCCTCCACATCGAGAGGAGCCAGATGAGGCGGTTCGGGCATTTGGTCAGGATGCCACCCGAACGCCTCCCTAGGGAGGTGTTTTGGGCACGTCCAACCGGTAGGAGGCCACGGGAAGACCCAGGACACATTGAGAGGACTATGTCTAGCGGCTGGCCTGGGAATTCGGGATCCCCCGGGAAGAGCTAGACGAAGTGGCTAGGGAGAGGGAAGTCTGGGCTTCCCTGCTTAGACTGCTGCCCCCGCCACCCGACCTCAGATCAGCGGAAGAAGATGGATGGATCTCCACTGTTGTGTCTACATCAGACTACCAGACAGTCCAACTCCCAACTATAGGCAGACTCAACGTTGTCTGAGATGACTTTGATGAGGTCGGTGTGATCCGCAAACTTGATCAGTTTTACGGACAGGTGGCAGAAGGTGCAACAGTTTGTGTACACTGAGAAGAGCAGGGAGGAGTATACAGCTTTTTGGAGATCCATGTCAACGAGTATTCCCCGGCCGCACATGCAGATAGAATCGGGAACGTTGAGCTGGGAAAACTTGTCCTGTAGTAGAATTGGGACGATGGTGTTAATGCGAAGTTAAAGTTGAGTAAGTTTATTTATGTGTGTAAGAGTGTTCATCCCCACTGCCTATGGGCCTGATCAACTAAGATCCAAATAGCATGCACTAATTCAAAATTATGCTTGGATCATGGCTGCTTGAGAATCAAACTTGTGTAAATCCATCCATCCATCCATTTTCTACCGCTTATTCCCTTTTAGGGTCGCGGGGGGCGCTGGCGCCTATCTCAGCTACAATCGGGCGGAAGGCGGCGTACACCCTGGACAAGTTGCCACCTCATCACAGGGCCAACACAGATAGACAGACAACATTCACACTCACATTCACACACTAGGGCCAAATTTAGTGTTGCCAATCATCCTATCCCCAGGTGCATGTCTTTTTTTTTCTATTTTAAGTAGGCTATTAAAAATTGTTGTTGTTATTGTACATTGTTTGCTGCTGGCAATCAACATTGCCCTGGGACTACGGTTAGAAACTGGCATATTTATGGCAATGTTGATTCATGTGCATTGTCCCTGTCCGAATAAAGTAATAAAACAAAACAATATACAGTGATTGCAAACTATAAAATTGTGTGTACTATTAGTGGACGTGTTGTGGGTGATCTACTGAAAGTTTGTGTACAATTGATAAAAAAGTGGTGCTGACCGCCTTATTTAAATGATTTTTTTTGCATTTACTATTTAGGTTGTGTCCAATGAGACACTCATTTCCCCCCAATGTCATGACATCATATGCTCCAAAGGTCCAACCTGAGCTGTTTTGTTATGCTGTGGAAGTGTGAGCCTAACAACACTGCCTATATTTAGCATGTAGAAAGTGTGAATTGATTTACGTGGACCCCGACTTATACAAGTTGAAAAACTTATTCAATCGATCAATGCTTTGGAATGTTCTGGCCATGTGATGGTGTGTCTATACAGAAATTTGTTGACAAACACACGTAGGATGGAGGATTCTGGATCACCTCCTTTCTCGCAGTCATTTGTCAAACTGTGCCAGTTTGCACGCACTTTCAATCATGCTGAATATACACTCAAAACAGTTTTAGGCTTGATAAATCACCTTGTGAGTGCTAAATGACTAAATTTGCATTTCTTCTTCTTGGTATGGTGGGTGTTCTGATTTCAACATATGTTTTGTGTTTACATGAAGACAGTCTATTTTGCTTATGTAATAGACAGTCTTCTGCATATGAATTCAGTTGATTAGCTTTCCATGTACTATCAAGTTTGCACGTGTTTCAATGCACGGAAAAGTTTAATAGATCAACCACTAAGAGGTAACTGGGGTAGTGCTATAGCCTTCAAGCTAAATGACACATGCTGTCGACTTGCTGTGCAGATCTCAAGGCATGAGTGAGGCTTCCATAACACACTATTGCACAGCCACACTTGCTGGCATCTGTGCTGACACTCTGCTTTTGTTATGTTGTAATCTGTAGTGAAGTCTGACCCACCGGTCTTTGTCTTTCTGGAAATGTGACCACCAGAACGATTTATTTGATTATCCCTGACCTAGACCATTGTCAAACTGCAGCTGTCTTTACATGTTGAGCACCTTCACTTGTTTATAGTAATATAACCCAGTAACTGATATGGACTTAAAGGCCTACTGAAATGAGATTTTCTTATTCAAACGGGGATAGCAGGTCCATTCTATGTCACACTTGATCATTTCGCGATATTGCCATATCTTTGCTGGAAGGATTTAGTAGAGAACATCGACGATAAAGTTTGCAACTTTTGGTGCTGATAAAAAAGCCTTGTCTTTACCGGAAGTCGCAGACGATGACGTCACAAGGGTGATGGCTCCTCAAGTCCTCACATTGTTTATAATGGGAGCCTCCAGCAGCAAGAGCTATTTGGACCGAGAAAACGGCAGTTTCCCCATTAATTTGAGCGAGGATGAAAGATTCGTGGATGATGATATTGATAGCGAAGGACTAGAAAAAAAAAAAAAAAATTAATAAAGTTAAAAAAAAATAAAAAAAGGCGATTGCATTGGGACGGATTCAGACGTTTTTAGACACATTTACTAGGATAATTCTGGGAAATCCCTTATCTTTTCTATTGTGTTGCTAGTGTTTTAGTTAGATTAAATAGTACCTGATAGTCAGAGGGGTGTGTCCATGGGTGTCTTGAGGCCAGTCTCTGAGAGAAGCCGACGGCAGCTGCATGGACGGCGCAAGCTCAGCTGATCTCCGGTAAGAGGCGACTTTTTACCACAATTTTCTCACCGAAACCTGCCGGTTGACAAGAGGTCGAGAACCATGTCCGCTTGACCGCTCTGATCCATAGTAAAGCTTCACCTCCGGGATTTTTAAACAGGGAATCACCGTGTGTTTGTGTGGCTAAAGGCTAAAGCTTCCCACCTCCATCTTTCTACTTTGACTTCTCCATTATTAATTGAACAAATTGCAAAAGATTCTGCAACACAGATGTCCAGAATACCGTTTTATTGCGAGATGAAAAGAGACGACTTTTAGCCGCAAATGGTGCTGCACTAATATGTCCTCTACTGTCCGTGATGTCACGTGCATCATTTCGCGAAGTTTTCAACAAGAAACTCCGCGGTAAATTTAAAATTGCAATTTAGTAAACTAAACCGGCCGTATTGGCATGTGTTGCAATGTTAATATTTCATCATTGATATATAAACAATCAGACTGCGTGGTCGGTAGTAGTGGGTTTCAGTAGGCCTTTAAACATCAACCTATCTTTTGACAACTCCTGTCAATTGTATGTTTGAAAGCCAATAAAGAAATGTTAAAAAACTAAAACACTTTTTCTTTGCCCTGATGTGGGATCTGAGCAGAGGATGTCGTTGTGGCTTGTGCAGCCCTTTGAGACACTCGTGATTTAGGGCTATATAAATAAACTTTGATTGATTGAACTTCCATCTATTTTCTACCGCTTGTCCCTCTTGCGGTTGTAGGGGGGCTGGAGCCTATCCCAGCTGCACTCGGGGGATGGCAGGGTCATTTGAATGATCAACTATGGAGACTCTATTTGATTAATGGTAAAACAAGGCAATGTTCATGTAACATGGCATTGGAATACAGGGAAAGGATGTTTCATGGACATCCCCTTGTTTTTTTTTTTTTGGACAACTTCACACAAGCATAGAAATGAGTGCACAGACACAGACAGTGAAAACCGCACACGTGGTAATGTAGATGTAACTGGAAGACTTCTGAAGGCATATGGATGCCATTTGTAGGCTGCACTGAGAATGTATAGGTCAGTCTTACCCTTTGGTATCTCTCTATCCATCTGTTTTCACATTACTTGCAAATTATAGTGTCCTCCAGACCCAAATGAACATAAATCAGGCCGGTGAAAGTGCAGAAGTTTTCCCATCTGTCATAAAACAATGATTTAATGTACGGGTTGTCAAAATATGGCGCTGCGAATTCGCCTCGCTCCTCAGCAGTAGGAACACAAAGCACCATCTCATCGGTGTAATTTATGGCCTCAGAGGGAGCGCAGGGTGATTAGGGCTTTAGGCCACCAACAGCCAGAAAAACAGTAGGAGCTCCAATGAGGATGGATGGAAAACCTCGACCAAATGTATCAAACAATTCAGCTAAATCTATTTTTGTTTGGAAAGGAGGAGAGCGAGATATATGGCCTGTTTAGAATATGCGGTACGTCTTTGGAACATTTGGTCGCGCTGCAGTTGTGAGTTTTGGAGAATCTACGTTAAATAAGTCAAAGTCCGTGACGTGAGATGTGTTGGTCAGCTGAGGTGTGTGCGGCCAAATCAAATATACAAAAGGACCTTTTGGGATTTTAAAGAACACTTGTGCGCTCTGCGAATGATGTCACCGCGTCTCCGTTGAAATTGTTTCCTTTTAAAGGTGGGGTGAAAGGTTCGACGTGCCACAATCGGCCAGAATACCTTCAATCGCCTCGTTAAGATATCACATATAAGCTTATCAATAGCGGGGATTAGCTCCTATTCTTCTACCTGTTGACCCTTTCATGTGTGTCTAAATAAACACATATTTCCTGTAAACCCAAAATGGAATGCAATAAAATGAGTCAAGGTTGTCATGCAATAGAGGCATCCGCATTCATCCACCTATCATTATGGTAGTTTTCTTTCCACATAAACAAATGTCAGCTTCAACAAGACAGGCCTGAGCGAGCCGGAGGATCCTTGAAATAAATGGAATGATGGCTCGCAGCCTGCGTTATTGTAATTACAAATAAGTACATGCAGGGCGAGCATCGTTCATCCTACCCGTTCATCCTCGCTGGCTTTTCTCGCCATGTGGGAGACATATTTGATGGCTGGCTCCGTATTGTTTTTCTTCTGGATTTTACAGCTGCTCATCTGGGTCCCTGGTCAGTCATTGGCTCAGTGTGAAAGGAGTCGACCCTACCCTGGCCCCCACACGGCGTACAAAGTTGCTCCACAGGTGTTTTACTTATGCAGATGTAACATCATGGACACCCCCCTGCGCCCACCCTTCCACAGATTTGTCTATGGTACATGTCATGCATTGACCGGTCACAACATTAATGACGTTGCAAGCAGAGAAAAACAACTTAGGGCAGGGGTCGGGAACCTTTTTGTCTGAGAGAGCCATGAAAGCCAAATATTTCAAAATGTATTTCCGTGAGAGCCATATAATATTTTTTAACACTGAATACAACTAAATGCGTGCATTTTTAAGTAAGACCAACATTTTTAGAGTATAAAAAGTCCCTTATTTTTTTTAATAAAATTGTTATTCTAAAGTTAACCAATAACAAATATAATACTGCTTACCATTAATGCGACATCTTGAACAGTTTTGATAGAAAACGGATGGATGGATTAAAATGGATGAGAATGTTTTATAATTTGAATGTTATTTTTAACACTGTGATTACCAGCGGAATTATTCATTACTTATCGTTTTAAGCAATGTCAGCTAAGATTTATCTGAGCGCCAGATGCCGTCATCAAAAAAGCCACATCTGGCTCTAGAGCCATAGGTTCCCTACCCCTGGCCTAGGGCATCGAAATTATATAAAAAAAAAGTAATTTTGGATTGACATCATCAGATATGGTAATTATTGTCAGTGGCAGCTTTTGATATGGGCAGTTTTTATTGATTTTTTTTTTAATTAAGTTTAAGTCATTGTAGAATGGATTAAGCAAGAAAGTCAAACACTACAATATGATCCACTTTAAAAAAAACTTGTCAAACACAAAGTATAAAGAAGTTGGGGACGGTTTAGCTCGGTTGGTAGAGTGGCCGTGCCAGCATAGGTTCCCTACCCCTGGCCTAGGGCATCGAAATTATATTAAAAAAAAGTAATTTTGGATTAACATCATCAGATATGGTAATTATTGTCAGTGGCAGCTTTTGATATGGGCAGTTTTTATTGATTTTTTTTAAATTAAGTTTAAGTCATTGTAGAATGGATTAAGCAAGAAAGTCAAACACTGTACAATATGATCCACTTTAAAAAAAAACTTGTCAAACACAAAGTATAAAGAAGTTGGGGGCGGTTTAGCTCAGTTGGTAGAGTGGCCGTGCCAGCAACTTGAGGGTTGCAGGTTCAATTCCTGCTTCTGCCATCCTAGTCACTGCCGTTGTGTCCTTGGGCAAGACACTTTACCCACCTGCTTCCAGTGCCACCCACACTGGTTTGAATGTTACTTAGATATTGGGTTTCACTATGTAAAGCGCTTTGAGTCACTAGAGAAAAAAGCGCTATATAAATATAATTCACTTCACTTCACTTCAAGAAGAATCCTAATGAACATCGTGAACCCTATTAAAAAAAGAAAATTATGATGTTATTAATCTAATCGGTGAACCATAAATGACCTAAATGTTTATGTATGAGAACTTTAATTATTGTTTATTTATGCATATAATAATTATTTACTTACTCAATGTATACTCATTTATTTATTTACTCATGCATCTATTCACTTCCCAGGGGGTGATCAAGCAGATGGGTCAAATGCAGAGGAAAAATTTCCCCACACCTTGTGTGTGTGTGACAATCATTGCTTTTTAACTTTATTTACTGTTTGGGTTACAAATAGAGAACAAACAAATGGATTAAAAAATGCTATGATATGAAAAGGGCTAGGTAGGATTAAAAAAGCTCCTCTTCTTCCTACTTCCTTTTCGGACATGCTGTAATGAAACAACTGGAAATATGTGATGTATTACATTGTAATTGCATACATATACAAAATAAACTGACACCAACCAACCAACAGTCTTTGAAGAGAATAAAACAAAAACAGTGAGAGACAATTACCACCACAAGTCGATGTCTTTGTCGAAAAGGGGTCTGGCACAGCGCGCCATTGAAGCTAGAACCTCATGGTTGTAGTTTATTGTGATATTGAACTGCACAGCCTCACACTGAGAACTCGTCCCCCACGGATGTGTGAATGTGATACAGAAACATATAACAATGTATTTACTCTTTATTGATCAAACAACACGATTGTTGTCCTCCCGCGTAACTTAGACCTTCCTTCCTGTTTATGTCTACAGACCTAAGCCTCATGGGTTGTTTGGTGATAACCAACACTTCCCATCCAATTTGACGGAGGAATGGGCAAAGACGAATGGGCGAAACTGCTTATAGATAGGTGTGCCAATCTTGTAGCATCGAATTCAAAAAAGATTTGAGGCTGCAATTGCTGCCAAAGGTGCATAAACAAAGTATTGAGCAAAAGCTGAGAATACTTATGTACATGTGTTCTGACAGTTTTTTAATCTTAAATAAATCGGTTAAAAATAAATAAATAAATAAATGAATTACATTGTCATTATGGGGTAATGTTTCTTCAAATACTGAGGACACAAATTAATTTATTAAACTTTGGAATAAGACTCTAATATAACAAAAGGTGGAAAAAGTGAGGTGCTAGGAATATTTTCTCTTAGTTTACTTGTATTCTTATATTTAGTTAACAAAGATTTGTCCAGTTTATGGAATTAAGCACAGATTTTGATTTGCGATGCTGACCAAGCAAAGAAGCAATATTTACATATTAGCGAAATTGAAGTTTGATGAAAATCTCTCATTGTTCATCAGAAAACTTGTGAACAACATTTTTGCAGAAAGTCTTTATAACAGCATAGCGCTCCTGTAACTTTTACGTAATAAATATTAAATGTCTACTGCTGAAGACAGTGGGTCTCTCCGGAATATACACCATAAGACTAATAGCGAAAGGAGCAGTCTGACCCCTCGTTCCTTAGCTTTCTGGAAATGTGTACCATGAAATAATTGAATTGAATATTCCTGCCATATACAGTAAGACAGGTTGGCAGTCATTTTGGTTTTCAGGTCCCGTTTTTGAAGGGAATTGGGCCAGTTTATTTTTATTTTGTCTTTAGAATGTGTAGCAGATTAATAAAAAAAAAGAGCTGTAGGGCAAAAATGGCCCCTGGGCCACACTTTGGACAGCACTGACTTAGAGCATGTGAATTGTGTATTAAGAACATATAAGAAGTGTTTGTAAGTAATTGTGTGAAAGCTGTGTGGAGACCTTTTGAAGACTTTAAATGCATATGGTATTCATAAAACAAATAAATTAATAGCGCTCTTACTTTGCAGAAATTCACCTGACACTGGATCGTAATCTCAGAAATTAATGCTAATACTGTATACTACATAATAAAGATAAAACATTCATTAAATGCAACTCTCTTTATTTGAACAAGATCTAATACAGCAACTGAAGCGATAACAAAATAATCTGATGAGGTTCCCCTAGTGCAGGGGTGTCAAAATTAAATACAGAGTGGGCCAAAATTTAAAACTGAACAAAGCCGCGGGCCAAGTTGAACAAATTAACCTTTTAATAGGGATCCAAACAAGTTTTGCATTGAACATTGAACAAGCAAGGCTTATATACAGTAACTTTATTGTGACATGCAAAATCGAGCTTAATTATAATAATTAAAAAATATCAATGGCTTTTCAGATAAAATTTAAATACAAATGTAATGCCTCTTTTCAATTTGCAGCCTTCTGAGGTAAATATCAAAATATATTGTAGCGTCCCGAAAGAGTTAGTGCTGCAAGGGGTTCTGGGTATTTGTTTTGTTGTGTTTATGTTATGTTACAGTGCAGATGTTCTCCCAAAATGTGTTTGTCATTCTTCTTTGGTGTGAGTTCACAGTGTGGCGCATATTTGTAACAGTGTTAAAGTTGTTTATACGGCCACCCTCAGTGTGACCTGTATGGCTGTTGACCAAGTATGCCTTGCATTCACTTATGTGTGTGTAATAGCCGCATATATTATGCGAGTGGGCCTGCACGCTGTTTGTATGGAGGAAATGCGGACGTGACGACAGGTTGTAGAGAATGCTAAAGGCAGTGCCTTTAAGGCACGACCTCAATATTGTTGTCCGGGTGAAAATCGGGAGAATGCTTGTCCCGGGAGATTTTCGGGTTGGGCACTGAACTTCGGGAGGATTGGCAAGTGTGAGAAATTGCGGTGTTACAACGGCACCGCTGCTGTGAAATAATGGCGGGCCAGCTGTAATGTTAATTTGATATTGCCTCAAGGGCCAAATTAAATTACACGGTGGGCCAAATGTGGCCCGCGGGCCAGAGTTTGACACCCGTGCCCTAGTGGTTGGGGCCCTGAACAACCGCATCGAGTGTTTATGCCACCTGAGGGCCTTGTGAATCTGCTTTGTTCTCTCCCTCTAACCACGCACTTTAAACATATATTTGAGAAGGTTTTTTTTAAAGCAACAGATGGTATTTTAATTTGGAATATTTGAGTTTTGGGGCTTCACGGTGACAGAGGGGTTAGTGCGTCTTCCTCACAATACGAAGGTCTTGAGTAGTCCTGGGTTCAATCCCGGGCTCGGGATCTTTCTGTGTGGAGTTTGCATGTTCTCCCCGTGAATGCATGGGTTCCCTCCGGGTACTCCGGCTTCCTCCCACCTCCAAAGACATGCACCTGGGGATAGGTTGATTGGCAACACTAAATTGGCCTTAGTGTGTGAATGTGAGTGTGAATGTTGTCTGTCTATCTGTGTTGGCCCTGCGATGAGATGGCGACTTGTCCATGGTGTACACCGCCTTCCGCCCGATTGTAGCTGAGATAGGCACCAGCGCCCCCCGCGACACCTAAGGGAATAAGCGGTAGAAAATGGATGGATGGATATTTGAGTTTTGTCATGTATAAGTCAAAATTGCCAATAGAAGTCCTAATTTTATACACATATTATTCAGCCATTAAATGCTAAGCAAAGTGTGCAGCAAATAGACTTAGACAAGACGTAGACTTCCTTTTTATCGTCATTCAAATTTGAACTCTACAGTACAGATAATAATGACATTTTGTTGCATTAGCTCATGGTAGTGCAGGACAAAATAGCAATAAGGTGTTGATCACCTTATCACCAAAAATTATTCCCGGGCGCGGCCACCAATGCTTCTCACTGCTCCCCTCTCCTCCCAGCGAGTGATCAAGGGTGACGGGTCAAATGCAGAGAATAATTTCGCCACGTCTAGTGTATGTGTGACAATCATGGGTACTTTAACTTTACTTTAACTTTAAGATATAAATAAATAGATTACTGTACAGATAAATACATTGCACTTTTGCACAAGCATCCGCGTTTATGGATGTATGTTATATTGTCTTTATATTCCAGCGAGTTAATCCATTTTTGGGTGAAATTAAGGGGATTATTATGATGCGAGTCTTATAGCTTGAGGGAAAAAGGTGTTATCTGGACCATAATAAAGTGTAAATATGTATGAAAATGTATTTTAAGTGGTGTGATTTGGAATAAATCAGCAAAATTAAATTTTTGAACAATGTTGCTGTTAATTCCGTTAAATGGTTTAGTAGACTTCAACGCTGTATGAGTACTGACCCAAACACAAACACAGTAACCCAAATATTCCTTACGGCTCTGCATGTCTGCTCTGCTTGTCTGCTGACCCATCAGCTCGACTTTGTGCTGTGAATCGCCCCTGGAGGTCCACCATGTTCTGGCCAAGTAGTTGCTTATTCCCCAGGAGGACCCGACGTCCTCACTGGGACTCTTAAACATGTGAAGTGGAGCGAAGTTCAGCCGCGGCCACACAGGCTTGACTATCTGTTTAAACAGCAGGTATAGG